>NC_092235.1:69507583-69532583 GCF_036320965.1 Panulirus ornatus
CGGGACTGGGGCTCAGCCAGAGGGACTGGGGCTCAGCCAGCAGGACTAGGGCTCAGCCAGCGGGACTGGGACTCAGCCAGCGGGACTGGGGCTCAGCCAGCAGGACTGGGGCTCAGCCAGCGGGACTGGGGCTCAGCCAGCGGGACTGGGGCTCAGCCAGCGGGACTGGGGCTCAGCCAGCAGGACTGGGGCTCAGCCAGCGGGACTGGGGCTCAGCCAGCGGGACTGGGGCTCAGCCAGAGGGACTGGGGCTCAGCCAGCAGGACTAGGGCTCAGCCAGCGGGACTGGGACTCAGCCAGCGGGACTGGGGCTCAGCCAGCAGGACTGGGGCTCAGCCAGCGGGACTGGGGCTCAGCCAGCAGGACTGGGGCTCAGCCAGCGGGACTGGGGCTCAGCCAGAGGGACTGGGGCTCAGCCAGCAGGACTAGGGCTCAGCCAGCAGGACTGGGACTCAGCCAGCGGGACTGGGGCTCAGCCAGCGGGACTGGGGCTCAGCCAGCGGGACTGGGGCTCAGCCAGCGGGACTGGGGCTCAGCTAGAGGGACTGGGGCTCAGCTAGCGGGACTGGGGCTCAGCCAGCAGGACTGGGGCTCAGCCAGCGGGACTGGGGCTCAGCCAGCAGGACAGGGGCTCAGCCAGCGGGACTGGGGCTCAGCCAGCAGGACTGGGGCTCAGCCAGCGGGACTGGGGCTCAGCCAGCAGGACTGGGGCTCAGCCAGCGGGACTGGGGCTCAGCCAGCAGGACTGGGGCTCAGCCAGCGGGACTGGGGCTCAGCCAGCGGGACTGGGGCTCAGCCAGCGGGACTGGGGCTCAGCCAGCAGGACTGGGGCTCAGCCAGCGGGACTGGGGCTCAGCCAGCGGGACTGGGGCTCAGCCAGAGGGACTGGGGCTCAGCCAGCAGGACTAGGGCTCAGCCAGCGGGACTGGGACTCAGCCAGCGGGACTGGGGCTCAGCCAGCAGGACTGGGGCTCAGCCAGAGGGACTGGGGCTCAGCCAGCAGGACTGGGGCTCAGCCAGCGGGACTGGGGCTCAGCCAGAGGGACTGGGGCTCAGCCAGCAGGACTAGGGCTCAGCCAGCGGGACTGGGACTCAGCCAGCGGGACTGGGGCTCAGCCAGCGGGACTGGGGCTCAGCCAGCGGGACTGGGGCTCAGCTAGAGGGACTGGGGCTCAGCTAGCGGGACTGGGGCTCAGCCAGCGGGACTGGGGCTCAGCCAGAGGGACTGGGGCTCAGCCAGCAGGACTGGGGCTCAGCCAGCGGGACTGGGGCTCAGCCAGCGGGACTGGGACTCAGCCAGCGGGACTGGGGCTCAGCCAGCGGGACTGGGGCTCAGCCAGCGGGACTGGGGCTCAGCCAGCGGGACTGGGGCTCAGCCAGCGGGACTGGGGCTCAGCCAGAGGGACTGGGGCTCAGCCAGCGGGACTGGGGCTCAGCCAGAGGGACTGGGGGTCAGCCAGAGGGACTGGGGCTCAGCCAGCAGGACTAGGGCTCAGCCAGCGGGACTGGGACTCAGCCAGCGGGACTGGGGCTCAGCCAGCGGGACTGGGGCTCAGCCAGCGGGACTGGGGCTCAGCCAGCGGGACTGGGGCTCAGCTAGAGGGACTGGGGTTCAGCCAGGGGGACTGGGGCTCAGCCAGCAGGACTGGGGCTCAGCCAGCGGGACTGGGGCTCAGCTAGAGGGACTGGGGCTCAGCCAGCAGGACTGGGGCTCAGCCAGCGGGACTGGGGCTCAGCCAGAGGGACTGGGGCTCAGCCAGCGGGACTGGGGCTCAGCCAGCGGGACTGGGGCTCAGCTAGAGGGACTGGGGCTCAGCCAGCGGGACTGGGGCTCAGCCAGCAGGACTGGGGCTCAGCCAGCGGGACTGGGGCTCAGCCAGAGGGACTGGGGCTCAGCCAGAGGGACTGGGGCTCAGCCAGCGGGACTGGGGCTCAGCCAGCGGGACTGGGGCTCAGCCAGAGGGACTGGGGCTCAGCCAGCAGGACTGGGGCTCAGCCAGTGGGCCACAAGAGGACTCCAGGCTCCAGGTTTGTGTAGACTTGATTTAACTTTAGTTCTAGAGTTAAGAACTCGCAGGTTGGGGTGGGGTGGGGTGGGGTTGTGATCTCTCTGCCCCCTGGTGCTGGGGTAGGGGCGAGGTCAGCTCATGTCAGGTTAGGTCAGGTCAGGTCAGGTTGTGTTTCTGTTGATCATAGTGTTCGTCATAATACGTCATATCCGGCAGTAATGATGTGTTCGCTGTATCCTGAGCGACAGAGGTGGTCGTGCCTCCATCTCTGGCCCAGGAACTGAGGCCACACGGTGGTGGGGTCTGCCAACAACTGAGGTAAATGCAAGATTTACCACGATTGGATGAGTATTTCCTCCCGTGCGTATGTACGCAAACTTACGCTATGGAAACATTTCCTGAAAACTTATTACAAGACAGAGTTTGTTTACGTGGACGTGGGAGAGACAGTAGGGACGCGCGCTTACCCTGACGTCACACACCAGGTCCCCCCTCCCCCCCCTAATGCACTTGGGTTAAGGCGGATCAAAAACCATAAATAATATCTAAAGTCGATGTCGATCCAATATTGATCAACTCTTTCAACTTTTGTAATGTATTCAGTAAGTTGGCCAACTTAACTCTGGTCTAGAGGCCAACTTTACCCGCCAGCTCAAGTTAAACATACACTATGTGGCTCACGCACTTCCTCCTTCAACTTGTACTAAATGGAACGAAAGAAACTGAAAACGTACGATGATAAAAGATTTCTCTCTGAGGATTGATGGAGAGACGGTCCCATTGTTGGAGGTAGTGTTGGCGATCACCCCAGTGTTGGAGGTAGTGTTAGCGATCACCCCCAGTGTTGGAGGTAGTGTTGGCGATCACCCCCAGTGTTGGTGGTAGTGTTAGCGATCACCCCCAGTGTTGGAGGTAGTGTTGGCGATCACCCCAGTGTTGGAGGTAGTGTTGGCGATCACCCCCAGTGTTGGTGGTAGTGTTAGCGATCACCCCCAGTGTTGGAGGTAGTGTTGGCGATCACCCCCAGTGTTGGAGGTAGTGTTGGCGATCACCCCAGTGTTGGAGGTAGTGTTGGCGATCACCCCCAGTGTTGGTGGTAGTGTTAGCGATCACCCCCAGTGTTGGAGGTAGTGTTGACGATCACCCCCAGTGTTGGAGGTAGTGTTGGCGATCACCCCCAGTGTTGGAGGTAGTGTTAGCGATCACCTCCAGTGTTGGAGGTAGTGTTGACGATCACCCCCAGTGTTGGAGGTAGTGTTGACGATCACCCCCAGTGTTGGAGGTAGTGTTGGCGATCACCCCAGTGTTGGAGGTAGTGTTGACGATCACCCGCAGTGTTGGAGGTAGTGTTGGCGATCACCCCCAGTGTTGGAGGTAGTGTTGGCGATCACCCCAGTGTTGGAGGTAGTGTTGACGATCACCCCCAGTGTTGGAGGTAGTGTTGGCGATCACCCCCAGTGTTGGAGGTAGTGTTAGCGATCACCCGCAGTGTTGGAGGTAGTGTTGACGATCACCCCCAGTGTTGGAGGTAGTGTTGGCGATCACCCCCAGTGTTGGAGGTAGTGTTAGCGATCACCCCCAGTGTTGGAGGTAGTGTTGGCGATCACCCCAGTGTTGGAGGTAGTGTTGACGATCACCCCCAGTGTTGGAGGTAGTGTTGGCGATCACCCCCAGTGTTGGAGGTAGTGTTAGCGATCACCCGCAGTGTTGGAGGTAGTGTTGGCGATCACCCCCAGTGTTGGAGGTAGTGTTAGCGATCACCCCCAGTGTTGGAGGTAGTGTTGACGATCACCCCCAGTGTTGAAGGTAGTGTTGGCGATCACCCCCAGAGTTGGAGGTAGTGTTAGCGATCACCCCCAGTGTTGGAGGTAGTGTTGGCGATCACCCCAGTGTTGGAGGTAGTGTTGACGATCACCCCCAGTGTTGGAGGTAGTGTTAGCGATCACCCAGTGTTGGAGGTAGTGTTAGCGATCACCCCCAGTGTTGGAGGTAGTGTTGGCGATCACCCCCAGTGTTGGAGGTAGTGTTGGTGACTGTCTCTGCTTCCACCTGACCGTCGAGTTTTATATAACAGACAAACCTTGTACCAAACCTGACTGGAAGTAAACCAATAATATAACATTAACTTGATGAAAGAAACATGGAAATGTATGATGTAGGAGGTGGGGGGGGACTGTGATGATGATAACACACAGCTGGTGAGGGGGGACTGTGATGATGATAACACACAGCTGGTGAGGGGGACTGTCATGATGATAACACACAGCTGGTGAGGGGGACACTGTCATGATGATAACACACAGCTGGTGAGGGGGACACTGTCATGATGATAACACACAGCTGGTGAGGGGGGACTGTCATGATGATAACACACAGCTGGTGAGGGGGGACTGTCATGGTGATAACACACAGCTGGTAAGGGGACACTGTCATGATGATAACACACAGCTGGTGAGGGGGGACTGTCATGATGATAACACACAGCTGGTGAGGGGGGGGACTGTCATGATGATAACACACAGCTGGTGAGGGGGGACTGTCATGATGATAACACACAGCTGGTGAGGGGGGACTGTCATGATGATAACACAGCTGGTGAGGGGGGACTGTCATGATGATAACACACAGCTGGTGAGGGGGGACTGTCATGATGATAACACACAGCTGGTGAGGGGGGACTGTCATGATGATAACACACAGCTGGTGAGGGGGACTGTCATGATGATAACACACAGCTGGTGAGGGGGGACTGTCATGATGATAACACACAGCTGGTGAGGGGGGACTGTCATGATGATAACACACAGCTGGTGAGGGGGGACTGTCATGATGATAACACACAGCTGGTGAGGGGGGACTGTCATGATGATAACACACAGCTGGTGAGGGGGGACTGTCATGATGATAACACACAGCTGGTGAGGGGGGACTGTCATGGTGATAACACACAGCTGGTGAGGGGGGACTGTCATGATGATAACACACAGCTGGTGAGGGGGGACTGTCATGGTGATAACACACAGCTGGTAAGGGGGACACTGTCATGATGATAACACACAGCTGGTGAGGGGGGACTGTCATGATGATAACACACAGCTGGTGAGGGGGGGACTGTCATGATGATAACACACAGCTGGTGAGGGGGGACTGTCATGATGATAACACACATCTGGTGAGGGGGGGGGACTGTCATGATGATAACACACAGCTGGTGAGGGGGGACTGTGATGATGATAACACACAGCTGGTGAGGGGGGACTGTCATGATGATAACACACAGCTGGTGAGGGGGGACTGTCATGATGATAACACACATCTGGTGGGGGGGACTGTGATGATGATAACACACAGTTGGTGAGGGGGGACTGTGATGATGATAACACACAGCTGGTGAGGGGGGACTGTCATGATGATAACACACAGCTGGTGAGGGGGGACTGTCATGATGATAACACACAGCTGGTGAGGGGGGACTGTCATGGTGATAACACACAGCTGGTAAGGGGGACACTATCATGATGATAACACACAGCTGGTGAGGGGGGACTGTGATGATGATAACACACAGCTGGTGAGGGGGGACTGTCATGATGATAACACACAGCTGGTGAGGGGGACTGTCATGATGATAACACACAGCTGGTGAGGGGGACACTGTCATGATGATAACACACATCTGGTGAGGGGGGGGACTGTGATGATGATAACACACAGCTGGTGAGGGGGGACTGTGATGATGATAACACACAGCTGGTGAGGGGACACTGTCATGATGATAACACACAGCTGGTGAGGGGGACACTGTCATGATGATAACACAGCTGGTGAGGGGGGGGACTGTCATGATGATAACACACATCTGGTGAGGGGGGACTGTGATGATGATAACACAGCTGGTGAGGGGGGGACTGTGATGATGATAACACACAGCTGGTGAGGGGGGACTGTGATGATGATAACACACAGCTGGTGAGGGGGGACTGTCATGATGATAACACACAGCTGGTTATACAGATGTTATTACAACATATTGAACGTTTGTATATGTTACATTATCACATGTTTCACTCACACTCACAACATACACTCATCTCTACAGTCATACTCACAGCATACAGTCATCTCTACAGTCACACTCACAACATACAGTCATCTCTACAGTCACACTCGCAACATACAGTCATCTCGACAGTCATACTCACAACATACAGTCATCTCTACAGTCACACTCACAACATACAGTCATCTCTACAGTCATACTCACAACATACAGTCATCTCCACAGTCATACTCACAACATACAGTCATCTCTACAGTCACACTCACAACATACAGTCATCTCTACAGTCATACTCACAACGTACAGTCATCTCTACAGTCATACTCACAACATACAGTCATCTCTACAGTCACACTCACAACATACAGTCATCTCTACAGTCATACTCACAACATGCAGTCATTTCTACAGTCATACTCACAACATACAGTCATCTCTACACTCACACTCACAACATACAGTCATCTCTACAGTCATACTCACAACATACAGTCATCTCTACAGTCATACTCACAACATACAGTCATCTCCACAGTCATACTCACAACATACAGTCATCTCTACAGTCACACTCACAACATACAGTCATCTCTACAGTCATACTCACAACATACAGTCATCTCTACAGTCATACTCACAACATACAGTCATCTCTACAGTCATACTCACAACATACACTCATCTCTACAGTCACACTCACAACACACTATCTACACACACTCATCACCTTTACACACATGTCATTGTATATACACATCTGTTAATATATTCACATTTGTGAACACCCTGTAATGTATTCGCATATAAATATACATACATTGGCAAATGTATAATCACTTATGAATCTATACATATTTTAAAGAATATATTCATACAATGAAGAAAATACATCCTGTATATCTTTGTGCATACATCCATACATACGGTTATCATACATCATGTATGTAGGATGAAACACAACAAGTGTGCTGTGTTAACCAAACCTCACTTTGCTGTGTTAAGGAAGTTTATTGAGAGGTTAAACCTGGCGTGTCTGGTTTATTGAGAGGTTAAACCTGGCGTGTCTGGTTTATTGAGAGGTTAAACCTGGCGTGTCTGGTTTATTGAGAGGTTAAACCTGGCGTGTCTGCTTTATTGAGAGGTTAAACCTGGCGTGTCTGCTTTATTGAGAGGTTAAACCTGGCGTGTCTGCTTTATTGAGAGGTTAAACCTGGCGTGTCTGCTTTATTAAGAGGTTAAACCTGGCGTGTCTGGTTTATTGAGAGGTTAAACCTGGCGTGTCTGCTTTATTGAGAGGTTAAACCTGGCGTGTCTGCTTTATTGAGAGGTTAAACCTGGCGTGTCTGGTTTATTGAGAGGTTAAACCTGGCGTGTCTGCTTTATTGAGAGGTTAAACCTGGCGTGTCTGCTTTATTGAGAGGTTAAACCTGGCGTGTCTGCTTTATTGAGAGGTTAAACCTGGCGTGTCTGGTTTATTGAGAGGTTAAACCTGTCGTGTCTGGTTTATTGAGAGGTTAAACCTGGCGTGTCTGGTTTATTGAGAGGTTAAACCTGGCGTGTCTGGTTTATTGAGAGGTTAAACCTGGCGTGTCTGCTTTATTGAGAGGTTAAACCTGGCGTGTCTGCTTTATTGAGAGGTTAAACCTGGCGTGTCTGCTTTATTGAGAGGTTAAACCTGGCGTGTCTGCTTTATTGAGAGCTTAAACCTGGCGTGTCTGCTTTATTGAGAGGTTACAACAGAAGAGCGAGGCAAGGTAGCCAGTCCTGGTGTCAGTCCTGGGAGTCCAGGTGTCAGTCCTGGGAGTCCAAGTGTCAGTCCTGGGAGTCCAGGTGCCAGTCCTGGGAGTCCAAGTGTCAGTCCTGGGAGTCCAAGTGTCAGTCCTGGGAGTCCAGGTGTCAGTCCTGGGAGTCCAGGTGTCAGTCCTGGGAGTCCAGGTGCCAGTCCTGGGAGTCCAGGTGTCAGTCCTGGGAGTCCAGGTGTCAGTCCTGGGAGTCCAGGTGTCAGTCCTGGGAGTCCAAGTGTCAGTCCTGGGAGTCCAGGTGCCAGTCCTGGGAGTCCAGGTGCCAGTCCTGGGAGTCCAGGTGCCAGTCCTGGGAGTCCAGGTGCCTGGGAGTCCAGGTGTCAGTTGATGACACATGTGGAGTCCAGCTGGCTGGTCACGTGACCACTAGTGCCTCTGATGAGGTCACCAGTGTGACGATGGTGACCTAGCCTGACCTCTCTCACGTGACCACCACCACCTGCACACACACACACACACACACACACACACACACTAGGGTCACTTACCGTCTGCATGACAGGAGGAGGGTGGAGGAAGACAGAGGATGGACGGGAGCAAGATGTGACAGGAGAGAATGGTGAGGTATACTGAGCCATCTTGCTTGACCACGACGGAGAGTTACTGTGAACTCTCTCTCTCTCTCTCTCTCTCTCTCTCTCTCTCTCTCTCTCTCTCTCTCTCTCTCTCTCTCTCTCTCTCTCTCTCTCTGTGTCAGACCACACGTCGTCGCCGGGTGTGGCCAGCTGTGTGGTGGCCACACATGGGTCAGGCCACACGTCGTCGCCGGGTGTGGCCAGCTGTGTGGTGGCCACTACATGGGTCAGGCCACACGTCGTCGCCGGGTGTGGCCAGCTGTGTGGTGGCCACACATGGGTCAGGCCACACGTCGTCGCCGGGTGTGGCCAGCTGTGTGGTGGCCACACATGGGTCAGGCCACACCAGGTAACCACTATCATCAAACATCAGTTCACATTTACTTGTTTAGTTTCCTCTTCGTATTGTTTGTGTGAGTTATTAAGATAATGATCCATCGTGCCATCATTTGTGAGTCATTCATTAGTGAGACGTGAAGCAAGTGTGGTGGAGTGTGGGTCACACACGGGCTGTCTCCCGTATTAACACGAGTGTGGTGGAGTGTGGGTCACACACGGGCTGTCTCCCGTATTAACACGAGTGTGGTGGAGTGTGGGTCACACACGGGCTGTCTCCCGTATTAACACGAGTGTGGTGGAGTGTGGGTCACACACGGGCTGTCTCCCGTATTAACACGAGTGTGGTGGAGTGTGTGTGACACACGGGCTGTCTCCCGTATTAACACGAGTGTGGTGGAGTGTGGGTGACACACGGGCTGTCTCCCGTATTAACACGATTGTATCATCCATAATAACTGTTGTTGTGATGACGTCACCTCACCTTATGAGCGATGGCATGATTGGATGAGAGGATCTTCCCGCGTCTCCAGTCACCGGGATTGGCCAATCGCTGAGGGCGGGAGGAGACACATGACTATAAAGGTCATGTTTACAGGCAAGCCAGGTGCAGGAGCAGCCATACGCCTCGACCTGCCTGTAATTCTCTGAGTTTCCGAACTGGTGCTTGGGATGGGATGTTCCCGGTAACCTCACCAGTCACCAGGGACTGACTGGTAGACTGGAATGTTGATAATGACTTCATGTTCAGGGACTAAACCCCAGCTGGTGTGGAGGAGGCGTGAGGAACGTGCTGTGGGCCGGGATCTGCGGAGTGTGTGGATGGTGTGAGGATGGTGTGTGGAGTGTGTGAGGATGGTGTGAGGATGGTGTGTGGAGTGTGTGAGGATGGTGTAAGGATGGTGTGGATGGTGTGTGGATGGTGTGAGGATGGTGTGTGGATGGTGTGTGGAGTGTGTGGATGGTGTGAGGAGTGTGTGTGGATGGTGTGTGGAGTATGTGTGGATGGTGTGTGGAGTGTGTGTGGATGGTGTGTGGATGTTGTGTGTGGATGGTGTGTGGATGGTGTGTGGAGTGTGTGAGGATGGTGTGAGGATGGTGTGTGGAGTGTGTGAGGATGGTGTAAGGATGGTGTGTGGATGGTGTGTGGATGGTGTGAGGATGGTGTGTGGATGGTGTGAGGATCGTGTGTGGATGGTGTGAGGATGGTGTGTGGATGGTGTGTGGATGGTGTGAGGATGGTGTGTGGATGGTGTGAGGATGGTGTGTGGATGGTGTGAGGATGGTATGTGGATGGTGTGCGTAGATGGTGTGAGGATGGGTATGTGGATGGTGTATGAGGATGGTGTGTGGAGTGTGTGTGGAGTGTGTGTGGATGGTGTGTGGAGTATGTGTGGATGGTGTGTGGAGTGTGTGTGGATGGTGTGTGGACGGTGTGTGGATGTTGTGTGTGGATGGTGTGTGTGGATGGATGGTGTGTGGATGGTGTGTGGAGTGTGTGTGGATGGTGTGTGGAGTATGTGTGGATGGTGTGTGGATGGTGTGTGGATGGTGTGTGGATGTTGTGTGTGGATGGTGTGTGGATGGATTGTGTGTGGATGGATGGTGTGTGGATGGTGTGTGTGGAGTGTGTGGATGGTGTGTGCGGAGTGTGTGAGGATGGTGTGTGAGGGAGTGTGTTGATGGATGGTGTGTGGATGGATGGTGTGTGGATGGATGGTGTGTGTGGATGGTGTGTCAGTAGGGAGGTGGAGAGCTGGGTAACATCATGTTTGTTCCCTGCGACCAACCACAAGACTTGCCTGAATACCTCATGATGAGGCTCTCTCTCTCTCTCTCTCTCTCTCTCTCTCTCTCTCTCTCTCTCTCTCTCTCTCTCTCTCTCTCTCTCTCTCGTGTGTGTGTGTGTGTGTGTGTGTGTGTGTCCCCAACAGAGCCACTGACCCACAACATTATAACCAACCTCTAGTTATAACATGTTGTAGTCTGCCAACTCTCCCCGCTCCGTGGGTTGTGTGTCGACCTGCTCGACCACTAGGCAGGGTCGTCGACCATCATCAGTAATTGTGATGATTAATATAATCATTGTATGATCGACCTCACAACATTTTCTCTTTCCACATTGAGTCAAACTGTTCACAGAATGTTGTATAATTCATAAATCTTATATACAATAACTGTATTATCAATTACCGTATAACATACAATAACTGTAGTATTAATTACCGTATAAAATACAATGACTGTATTATTAATTACAAAATACAATGACTGTATTATTAATTACCGTATAGCACACGTACACGAATTATCATGGCTGATGAACAGTATTGAACATCTCTGGTGAACAGGAGTGAACCTCGTCTTGTGTTCAGCCTCGTCTAGTGTCATGACTTAATATGTTCACATTACTCACGCAACCAAATGAAACCAACTGTACCTACGTCCTCCTCCTGACTGTAACTTAGTGTACCTGACTGTACCTGACTGTACCTGACTGTAACTTAGTGTACCTGACTGTAACTTAGTGTACCTGACTGTACCTGACTGTAACTTAGTGTACCTGACTGTACCTGACTGTACCTGACTGTAACTTAGTGTACCTGACTGTACCTGACTGTACCTGACTGTAACTTAGTGTACCTGACTGTACCTGACTGTACCTGACTGTAACTTAGTGTACCTGACTGTACCTGACTGTAACTTAGTGTACCTGACTGTACCTGACTGTACCTGACTGTAACTTAGTGTACCTGACTGTACCTGACTGTACCTGACTGTAACTTAGTGTACCTGACTGTAACTTAGTGTACTTGACTGTACCTTGGGCTGTAGTGTTCCAGACATATGTAGTATGTTGTAGAACCGTGAACCCCAACATGACGGTATGTTGTAGAACCGTGAACCCCAACATGACGGTATGTTGTAGAACCGCATACCGCAGCATGTTGGTGTGTGTGTGTGTGTGTGTGTGTGTGTGTGTCCCTGCCCTGTACGAGTGGACGACCCTCACCATCCAGGTCACACTGGCCAGGACACGTAGCCACACTGCCTGCCAACACTACCAACTGTACCAACCCTACCAACTGTGGACAAATAGTAAGACTTAAAGTACTGAGACTAAATCTGATCCATCTCCCTCTGTGGAAACGACAAGAAAATACCAAAATAATTTCCATATAAACAACAACAACAACAACAACCAGAGTGTTGTAGCTGGGTTGTACCTCAGCTGCAGCAGCTGTGTTCCTCACCTGTTGTCTCTGTTCACAACTCCGTCATCTGTGGTCAGCCACTGCTGCCCAGATGATTAACTAGACAGTCTATGTGTTACGTATGATTAACCAGAGTCTATGTATCACGTATGATTAACCAGAGTCTATGTATCACGTATGATTAACCAGAGTCTATGTATCACGTATGATTAACCACGGTCTATGTATCACGTATGATTAACCAGAGTCTATGTATCACGTATGATTAACCACGGTCTATGTATCACGTATGATTAACCAGAGTCTATGTATCACGTATGATTAACCAGAGTCTATGTATCACGTATGATTAACCAGAGTCTATGTATCACGTATGATTAACCAGAGTCTATGTATCACGTATGATTAACCAGAGTCTATGTATCACGTATGATTAACCAGAGTTGTCCGTATTACGCATGATTATCCGTACTTGCCGGAGTAATGATTGATTAATCCCACTATGGCTTCCATTATGTATCATTACTCAGTCACATACATCATTCATGATTAGTCATCACCGAGTATCATGGTTGCGGGTAATTACCCCTGACCACCTGTTCTGTGTCCCACTTTACTGGACCGGGACGTGGACCCTGTCGTTAACCACTGGACCGGGAGGTGGACCCTGTCGTTAACCACTGGACCGGGACGTGGACCCTGTCGTTAACCACTGGACCGGGACGTGGACCCTGTCGTTAACCACTGGACCGGGACGTGGACCCTGTCGTTAACCACTGGACCGGGACGTGAATTAGATCATTAACCTTTGTTCTGGGTCATTAACCAGTGAAGGGCCATTAATGTCGCTCGTTCACTGTAATGGCCAGGAATACCTGGGGGGAGGGGGATGGGGGGGGTGATGTGTGTGGGTAGTTAGCCAGGATCGTCTGGGGGTCGTTAGCGTAATGACGTCATTGATGGGTGAACTACCTCGCCTTCAGGTCGTCACGTGCTGATGGGTAGTTGACATCTTCAGCACGACGATACGACCCTTGAATACGACGATACGACCCTTGAACACGACGGAACGACCCTTGAACACGACGGTACGACCCTTGAACACGACGATACGACCCTTGAACACGACGGAACTACCCTTGAACACGACGGTACGACCCTTGAACACGACGGTACGACCCTTGAACACGACGATACGACCCTTGAACACGACGGAACGACCCTTGGACACGACGGTACGACCCTTGAACACGACGGTACGACCCTTGAACACGACGGTACGACCCTTGAACACGACGATACGACCCTTGAACACGACGGTACGACCATTGAACACGACGGTACGACCCTTGAACACGACGGTACGACCCTTGAACACGACGGAACGATCCTTGAGCACGACGGTACGACCCTTGAACACGACGGTACGACCCTCGAACACGACGGTACGACCCTTGAACACGATGGAACGATCATTGAGCACGACGGTACGACCCTTGAACACGACGGTACGACCCTTGAACACGACGGTACGACCCTTGTGTGCGACGGTACGACCCTTGAACACGACGGTACGACCCTTGTGTGCGACGGTACGACCGTCGTACTGTCGTGCTCAAGTTAATGGTCGTACCTCCGGGTTACCAGTGAACACAGGTCGTGTGGTGTGAGGACTGGTCACGACACGTTATCACTAACATTGATGAACACGAAGAACAGTCGAGCAGAACAAGAACACATCATTGATGAACACGAAGAACAGTCGAGCAGAACAAGAACACATCATTGATGAACACGAAGAACAGTCGAGCAGAACAAGAACACATCATTGATGAACACGAAGAACAGTCGAGCAGAACAAGAACACATCATTGATGAACGCGAAGAACAGTCGAGCAGAACAAGAACACATCATTGATGAACACGAAGAACAGTCGAGCAGAACAAGAACACATCATTGATGAACACGAAGAACAGTCGAACAGAACAAGAACACATCATTGATGAACACGAAGAACAGTCGAGCAGAACAAGAACACATCATTGATGAACACGAAGAACAGTCGAGCAGAACAAGAACACATCATTGATGAACACGAAGAACAGTCGAGCAGAACAAGAACACATCATTGATGAATACGAAGAACAGTCGAGCAGAACAAGAACACATCATTGATGAACACGAAGAACAGTCGAGCAGAACAAGAACACATCATTGATGAACACGAAGAACAGTCGAGCAGAACAAGAACACATCATTGATGAATACGAAGAACAGTCGAGCAGAACAAGAACACATCATTGATGAACACGAAGAACAGTCGAGCAGAACAAGAACACATCATTGATGAACACGAAGAACAGTCGAGCAGAACAAGAACACATCATTGATGAACACGAAGAACAGTCGAGCAGAACAAGAACACATCATTGATGAACACGAAGAACAGTCGAGCAGAACAAGAACACATCATTGATGAACACGAAGAACAGTCGAGCAGAACAAGAACACATCATTGATGAACACGAAGAACAGTCGAGCAGAACAAGAACACATCATTGATGAACACGAAGAACAGTCGAGCAGAACAAGAACACATCATTGATGAACACTAAGAACAGTCGAGCAGAACAAGAACACATCATTGATGAACACGAAGAACAGTCGAGCAGAACAAGAACACATCATTGATGAACACGAAGAACAGTCGAGCAGAACAAGAACACATCATTGATGAACACGAAGAACAGTCGAGCAGAACAAGAACACATCATTGATGAACACGAAGAACAGTCGAGCAGAACAAGAACACATCATTGATGAATACGAAGAACAGTCGAGCAGAACAAGAACACATCATTGATGAACACGAAGAACAGTCGAGCAGAACAAGAACACATCATTGATGAACACGAAGAACAGTCGAGCAGAACAAGAACACATCATTGATGAACACGAAGAACAGTCGAGCAGAACAAGAACACATCATTGATGAACACGAAGAACAGTCGAGCAGAACAAGAACACATCTCCCAACATGTGTCGAGAACATCATCACAACTCAGGGCATCACAAGTGTTGTGAAAGATAACAACCTAACAACTTACCAGTGAGTTAATAACATGAAGACTGTGCTCGGGTGATGATGGCTGGCTGAACCACTAATTAACTTAATGCTAATTACCCTACGTGACGTCATGAACTACGGCAGGGGGGGGGGGGGGGCTGGCCCAGGGCACAGGCTGGTCCTCGTTCATCCTGGATGAAACAACATCATTATGGTGATGGTGATCATCATGGTGATGGTGATCATCATGGTGATGGTGATCATCATGGTGATGGTGATCATCATGGTGATAATGATCTATCATCCATCTCTTTGCTGTCCATTTATCATGATCTTCCAAACTATTATAACCATCATCATCTGGCTCTGTAACCATCACCTCTCTGGCTCTATAACCATCACCTCTCTGGCTCTGTAACCATCACCTCTCTGGCTCTGTAACCATCACCTCTCTGGCTCTATAACCATCACCTCTCTGGCTCTATAACCATCACCTCTCTGGCTCTGTAACCATCACCTCTCTGGCTCTGTAACCATCACCTCTCTGGCTCTGTAACCATCACCTCTCTGGTTCTATAACCATCACCTCTCTGGCTCTGTAACCATCACCTCTCTGGTTCTATAACCATCACCTCTCTGGCTCTGTAACCATCACCTCTCTGGCTCTGTAACCAGCTTCCTCCGAGTCTACCGCTCATGTGATCGCTGCTCTAGATCCTAATGCACCTGGGATCAGCCCATTACCTTTGATAATCCCGGGTACTCAGCCGCCAGGGGAACTATGGCTGGTAATACACCAGCCAAGTGTGTGTGTGTGTGTGTGTGTGTGTGTGTGTGTGTGTGTGTGTGTGTGTGTGTGGAATACAGGCTGTATCCATACACCAGGCGAGTCTGTAACTATGTCAGGAGTTGTGTGTACAGAACAGATGTATCAATACACAAGTTAGGTGAGTATCCAGATGTATTAGGTTCAGAACACGTGATTCAAGATGTATGAACAACAAGAAATACGAGATAGATATGCTGTATGAAATACAACATATGTCAACAAAGATGTATTATCAATATCTTGTATGAGGTGTTGTAAGTGAATGTTGTATTGTATAACTACCCATTCGAACCCCCTGGTAGAACCAGTCACCTATAACCCTCTGGTATAACTAATCTTCAATAATCTCTGGTATAACCAAATACTTCAATAATCTCTGGTATAACCAAATACTAATAACCCCTGGGTATAACCAAATACTAATAACCCCTGGGTATAACCAAATACTAATAACCCCTGGGTATAACCAAATACTTCAATAATCTCTGGTATAACCAAATACTGATAACCCCTGGGTATAACCAAATACTTCAATAATCTCTGGTATAACCAAATACTGATAACCCCTGGGTATAACCAACCTAATGTAGCCCCCAGGTAGTACAACTAACTAACTAGCTATCTATAAGTTACAAGAGTAACCAACCATCTCTAACCCTCACTCACAACCAATCTATAACCTCCCAGGCACAACCAACCATCTATAACTCCTTGGTACATCCAGCCACCTATAACCCCCCTGGTACAACCAACCATCTATAACCCCTGGTATAACCAACCTCCTAAAAGCCCCCTGATATAACCAGCCATCTACAACCTTGGCCGTCCCATTAGCCAGCCTCAGCCCAGATATTTAACAACCCATTTACCACTGACGATCTTTAAGTGGAGATGGTTCCTTAATGGCCAGTTAGCTGGAGCTGTGTGATGTGCTCTCTCTCTCTCTCTCTCTCTCTCTCTCTCTCTCTCTCTCTCTCTCTCTCTCACTAGGGAACACATCATCTACACAGATTTGGTCAGTTCGCATCATTGATACATTCATTAAGGTAATTACTTATGTTATTAAAACAAGATGTCATATGCATAGTTTCTGCTCTTAATTAATTACTTCCATCAGAATTGCCAGGTTCTGGTCTACACCAGTGTCTACCAGGTTCTGGTCTACACCAGTGTCTACCTGGCTCTGGTCTTCACCGGTGTCTACCTGGCTCTGGTCTACACCGGTGCCTACCAGGATCTGGTCTACACCAGTGTCTACCAGGCTCTTGTCTACGCGTGTTTTCTCTGTAAACTAAATTAATAAAATGTATTTAATGAGGTTGGTTTCATCTTTCATTTCATCAAGTAATTATGGTAATAATTAGCCAGATGATTACATTCTTCGCTGGAGATCGAGTGAGGCAATGTAACAACAGTTGTGAAGATCTTACAACACATACACACGCGCTGGGTTGTGAGTAAGCTGGGCTCTGGGTTGTTGTTGTAACTTATTCTCGTGTCATCAGGGGTGGTTTACCTTGGGTTTACCTGGTGTTAATAAAGAGTGGTTTACCTGGTGTTAATAAAGAGTGGTTTACTTGGGTTTACTTGTTGTTAGACACTCGTCAATATGTTCACACTTGATGTGTAAACATGTGAACGTATGAACCATATATTTCGTACTAAACATAGAAAATAAACGAATAATTATGAAAACTTTGATGTTACGTCATGTTATAATAATGTGGTGTCAACATAACATAACGTACTCCCACCAACATAACATAACGTACTCCCACCAACATAACATAACGTACTCCCACCAACATAACATAACGTACTCCCACCAACATAACATAACGTACTCCCACCAACATAACATAACGTACTCCCACCAACATAACATAACGTACTCCCACCAACATAACATAACGTACTCCCACCAACATAACATTGTACTCCCACCAACATAACATTGTACTCCCACCAACATAACATAACGTACTCCCACCAACATAACATAACGTACTCCCACCAAACATAACCTAAACGTACTCCCACCAACATAACATAACGTACTCCCACCAACATAACATAACGTACTCCCACCAACATAACATTGTACTCCCACCAACATAACTAGTATCCACCAACATAACATTGTACTCCCACCAACATAACATTGTACTCCCACCAACATAACACTGTACTCCCACCAACATAACATTGTACTCCCACCAACATACCATTGTACTCCCACCAACATAACATGTCATTACCTAATTATTTCTGTCTCCAAAATAACAGTCGTAATGCCCCCAATAACCTGTGGTAATCCACATCATAATCAGTCTCACCATACATAACTTTAAGTGTTCACAACATTAACTTTGTACTCACAACATCCGTAATTGCCCAGATAATCCTGAGTGATATGATCGTCTCAGGCCTCGTCCATCTTAGTGTTGTAAATTAGATCACTTGATTTTATGTAATAATGTCATTGGGTCAAAACCTGTTGATTAATTCTATATTCAGTTCCTCCGGTCATTCATTTACGTAACTTCTACTCTTGGTAAGGTGACCCCAGGCAGGGTGACCCAGGTAGGGTGACCCAGGCAGGGTGACCCAGGTAGGGTGACCCAGGTAGGGTGACCCAGGTAGGGTGACCCAGGCAGGGTGACCCCCAGGTAAGGTGAGAGGTCGTGAGGGGAACGTGTATGGGGTAAATCTATTGACAATATATTCACACGAGAGAAGGTCACGTTAATGGAGTGTCCAGACTTAACATACGGCAACGTCAGGGTGAGGAATGTGTCAGCCGGTGTCAGGACGTGTCAGCCGGTGTCAGGACGTGTGCTGTATGTGTGGCACGCTGACACCCCACCCCAACCCCCCAACTACCCCACACCAGAGGAAGGGAAGCAGCACACGATGATAACACTGGGATGAGGTAAGATAACACTGGGATGAGGCAAGATAACACTGGGGTGAGGCAAGATAACACTGGGGTGAGGCAAGATAACACTGGGGTGAGGCAAGATAACACTGGGGTGAGGCAAGATAACACTGGGATGAGGCAAGATAACACTGGGGTGGGGTAAGATAACACTGGGGTGAGGTAAGATAACACTGGGGTGAGGCAAGATAACACTGGGGTGAGGCAAGATAACACTGGGATGAGGCAAGATAACACTTGGGTGAGGTAAGATAACACTGGGGTGAGGTAAGATAACACTGGGGTGAGGCAAGATAACACTGGGTTGAGGTAAGATAACACTGGGGTGAGGCAAGATAACACTGGGGTGAGGCAAGATAACACTGGGGTGAGGCAAGATAACACTGGGTTGAGGTAAGATAACACTGGGGTGAGGCAAGATAACACTGGGATGAGGCAAGATAACACTGGGGTGAGGCAAGATAACACTGGGATGAGGCAAGATAACACTGGGATGAGGCAAGATAACACTGAGATGAGGCAAGATACCACTGGGGTGAGGCAAGATAACACTTGGGTGAGGTAAGATAACACTGGGGTGAGGCAAGATAACACTGGGGTGAGGCAAGTTAACACTGGGGTGAGGCAAGATAACACTGGGATGAGGCAAGATACCACTGGGGTGAGGCAAGATAACACTTGGGTGAGGTAAGATAACACTGGGGTGAGGCAAGATAACACTTGGGTGAGGTAAGATAACACTGGGATGAGGCAAGATAACACTGGGGTGAGGCAAGATAACACTGGGGTGAGGCAAGATAACACTTGGGTGAGGTAAGTTAACACTGGGGTGAGGCAAGATAACACTGGGGTGAGGCAAGATAACACTTGGGTGAGGTAAGATAACACTGGGGTGAGGCAAGATAACACTTGGGTGAGGTAAGATAACACTGGGGTGAGGCAAGATAACACTGGGGTGAGGCAAGATAACACTTGGGTGAGGTAAGATAACACTTGGGTGAGGCAAGATAACACTTGGGTGAGGCAAGATAACACTGGGGTGAGGCAAGATAACACTGGGGTGAGGCAAGATAACACTGGGTGAGGTAAGATAACACTAGGGTGAGGTAAGATAACACGACGCTGGCATATACTGACGGTCATATAACCAGTGTGTGTCTTGTGGTATATTGCCGCCACATTACCTCCACCACGTGGTGGTCACCACCACAAACCATCTGTCGTCTCCACCACAAAGCATCTGTCGTCTCCACCACAAACCATCTGTCGTCTCCACCACAAACCATCTGTCGTCTCCACCACAAACCAACTGTCGTCTTCACCACAAACCATTTGTCGTCTCCACCACAAACCATCTGTCGTCTCCACCACAAACCATCTGTCGTCTCCACCACACACCATCTGTCGTCTCCACCACAAACCATCTGTCGTCTCCACCACAAACAAGAAGTCAAGTTATTACATAAGTAAGTAATCAAGTCTGAAAAATAAACCAGTAATCAACAAGTGTTGTGGGTCTGGTGTGTACTATCTTACCCCGGGTCAACTGTTATAACCAGTCCTTAACTAGACTTTTAATACTTAATTATAAACACATAATTAACCTGATAACACATCGCAACAGCTAATTAGTAAGGGTTATAAGACCTTTTGGTCGTTATTAATAAGGATTGTAACAAGTGATGACCTCATTATGAAGGTCTTCAGCATGGCAAGAGTCGAGTATTACACGAGAAGGATAATGACTTCTACAGTAAGGTCAGGTCAGGTCAGGTCATCAAGTTCACGTGCTCCAGGTCAATGGTTCGAACCTCATCATTTTCTTCCTGACGGCCAACATGTGCCCTGGCAGGACCTGGGGCGGGCCGGACCTGGTCTTGTGTGACCTGGGTCGGGCCGGACCTGGTCTTGTGGGGGTGTTGCAGGTGACAGGTCACAGGTCATCACTTGACCTTCTGGTGAATGTTAATGTTATCATGTTAGGTTATACATGATTTCTTCATTCGTTCAGTCTTCTCTTCATCACTTACCTTCACCTCTTGTCTTGACTCCTCTCAGCCTGTGTATGTCCTCAGCTTGTGCCTGTCCTCAGCCTGTGTATGTCCTCAGCTTGTGCCTGTCCTCAGCTTGTGTATGTCCTCAGCTTGTGCCTGTCCTCAGCTTGTGTATGTCCTCAGCTTGTGTATGTCCTCAGCTTGTGCCTGTCCTCAGCTTGTGTATGTCCTCAGCTTGTGTATGTCCTCAGCTTGTGCCTGTCCTCAGCTTGTGTATGTCCTCAGCTTGTGTATGTCCTCAGCTTGTGTATGTCCTCAGCTTGTGCCTGTCCTCAGCTTGTGTATGTCCTCAGCTTGTGCCTGTCCTCAGCTTGTGTATGTCCTCAGCTTGTGCCTGTCCTCAGCTTGTGTATGTCCTCAGCTTGTGCCTGTCCTCAGCTTGTGTATGTCCTCAGCTTGTGCCTGTCCTCAGCTTGTGTATGTCCTCAGCTTGTGCCTGTCCTCAGCTTGTGTATGTCCTCAGCTTGTGCCTGTCCTCAGCTTGTGCCTGTCCTCAGCTTGTGCCTGTCCTCAGCTTGTGTCTGTCCTCAGCTTGTGTATGTCCTCAGCTTGTGCCTGTCCTCGGCTTGTGCCTGTCCTCAGCTTGTCTTCTGTTTCCAGTGTTACATCGTCCAGTCTCGGTCTGTCTTCCTCAGTGTTGTTGTTGTGAACTTCTCAGCCCATCATTCACCATCACTTGTTGTCATGTTGTTCTTGGCTTCGGATTGTGTCATTATCTCTCGTGGTCTCGCTCCTCATGCCACATCTCTCCATCACATCCTCTGCCCTTATCATCAACCAACCTTTACATACATACGTCTCCTGCACCCTCCTCCCGTCTCACACGTCTCCTGCAGCCTCCTCCCGTCTCTCACGTCTCCTGCAGCCTCCTCCCATCTCACACGTCTCCTGCAGCCTCCTCCCATCTCACACGTCTCCTGCAGCCTCCTCCCATCTCACACGTCTCCTGCAGCCTACTCCCGTCTCTCACGTCTCCTGCAGCCTCCTCCCGTCTCGCACGTCTCCTGCAGCCTCCTCCCGTCTCACACGTCTCCTGCAGCCTCCTCCCATCTCACACGTCTCCTGCACCCTCCTCCCATCTCACACGTCTCCTGCAGCCTCCTCCCGTCTCTCACGTCTCCTGCAGCCTCCTCCCGTCTCGCACGTCTCCTGCAGCCTCCTCCCGTCTCACACGTCTCTTGCACCCTCCTCCCGTCTCACACGTCTCTTGCACCCTCCTCCCGTCTCCTCGCTATCCCTGGCCCGCCGTCATCCCTCCTGTGTGCTCCCTCATAAACAGGTTACTGTGTGAACCCACCAGGGATAATGTGACCACCTCATGACACCCTCACACACCCTCATGACACCCTCACACACCCTCATGACACCCTCACACACCCTCATGACACCCTCACACACCCTCATGACACCCTCACACACCCTCATGACACCCTCACACACCCTCATGATACCATGACTATGAAGAGGACCTGGCGGGTCCAGGTCAGGGTACAGGTCCTGCT
This sequence comes from Panulirus ornatus, assembly GCF_036320965.1. Lineage (NCBI taxonomy): Eukaryota > Metazoa > Arthropoda > Malacostraca > Decapoda > Palinuridae > Panulirus > Panulirus ornatus. Next base: position 69,529,972 of record NC_092235.1, read on the forward strand.
TGCAGAGCGGCCAGGTCAGGGTACGGGTCCAGCTGAAGGTTATCGCTGGAGTGTGACGTGTCTGTCCTTCCTGACGCTGGAAACTGGCCTGAAATTGGTGCTGGAAAATATCCTGGACCTGCTACTGGAAACTGTCCAGGTATTGGTCCTGGAAACTGTGCTGGAACTGTCCCTGGCTACTACTGTACTGGAACTGGCTCTGGCTACTACTGTACTGGAACTGTCTCTGGCTACTACTGTACTGGAACTGTCCCTGGCTACTACTGTACTGGAACTGTCCCTGGCTACTACTGTACTGGAACTGTCCCTGGCTACTACTGTACTGGAACTGTCCCTGGCTACTACTGTACTGGAACTGTCCCTGGCTACTACTGTACTGGAACTGTCCCTGGCTACTACTGTACTGGAACTGTCCCTGGCTACTACTGTACTGGAACTGTCCCTGGCTACTACTATACTGGAACTGTCCCTGGCTACTACTGTACTGGAACTGTCCCTGGCTACTACTGTACTGGAACTGTCCCTGGCTACTACTGTACTGGAACTGGCTCTGGAAATAATGCTGGAATTGTTGTAGAAAATGTTGATGTAGGATGTACTGGAAATGCTGTTGTAAGAAGTAGAAGTTGGTAGAGTGTTGTTAGAGGTAGATGTTGTTAGTGTTGTTAGTGGAGGAAGGAGGGCTGGAGGGGCAGGTTGGCAGAGGTGATGGTGTCAGACACCATGCTGGAGATGACCTGAATAATAAACACATGTAACGTGATCGTTAAACATATGTTACTTGATCGTTGAACATACGTATGTTACGTGATCGTTCAACAAATGAAACGTGATCGATGAACATCATTATGGAAATGCTGGCAGTTGTTGTTAGTGTGATGGCACTGATGGTGGTTGAAGCAGTGAGGTAGCGGGTATATATATATATATATATATATATATATATATATATATATATATATATATATATATATATATATATATGCGAGTGTGTGTGTGTGTGTCGTACTTAGTATCACAATAGCCTCGTTACGACTCGTTGGTTTGTTACTATAATGTGAGTTACGTTACACAGTCGTCCACAGCGACTGTATCATCATCATACTAACTGTATCTCTGTAACTGTGGCCTGCAGACAGTCAGTGGTCAGTCATGTGGCCATGGGGAGGACTGTCAGGCCCTGGGCCACACCTGGGCCACACCACAGTGTCCCTAAAGTTATTTGTGGCGCATGAAATCTCGTGCAAACGGAGGCAAAAATTATTATTTGATATTATTCCATGAATATATATGATGCGAAGTGCACGAGAACGTCCCTCTCTCTCTCTCTCTCTCTCTCTCTCTCTCTCTCTCTCTCTCTCTCTCTCTCTCTCTCTCTCTCTCTCTCTCTCTCTCTCTCTCTCTCTCTCTCTCTCTCTTCTCTCTTCTCTCTGGTAACTGGTAGATGGTAGGCAGGCGCGGGAGGGGGGGGGGGGTATCACCGGCACTACCCCTGTGGGGTATGGTGTATGGGGGGGGGGGGGTTGTTTCAGGTGCTCAGTGAGCCAGTACTTCAGTGGCCCTTCAGTTTCATTCGTTTGGCCCAGATGACTGTCTCTTGTTGTTGTTGTTGTTGTTGTTGTTGTTGTTGTTGTTGTCTCACCCACACGTAGGCTGTTGGTTTCCACTCCACGTCCCTCCATCCCACACATAACACTACGCGAAGCATGATCACGTGACTCACTCTACACTACATCTTTGTACAGTGTGACCTCAGCCCGACGTCCCCTAACTTACTTATAGTCACATCTCGTCGTAAGTACTCGTAAGTAAGTAAGTAAATATGTAAGTATATTCTCCACTTGTAAATATGTACATTTATAACTTCTGAAATGTTTATATGTGTGTGTGTGTGTGTGTGTGTGTGTGTGTGTGTGTGTGAAGTATCATACCATTACCATACGTAAACTTTAAGTACGATTATGTACCAATGTCCATCCGTTATCACGAGGTGATCCGCCCCAGATAATCACCAAACAAGCAGTTGCCACGATCGTTAGAGCCATGTTTACATTGATGTACACATCATGAGCAGGTGATGACGTAGGACAGACATAACACACAGTCATGACCAGCCACACCACCATGGTCCAGCCACACCACCATGGTCCGGCGAGACACCACCATGGTCCGGCGAGACACCACCATGGTCCAGCGAGACACCACCATGGTCCAGCGAGACACCACCATGGTCCGGCGAGACACCACCATGGTCCGGCGAGACACCACCATGGTCCATTGAGACCACCATGGTCCGGCGAAACACCACCATGGTCCAGCGAGACCACCATGGTCCGGCGAGACACCATATTGGTCCGGCGAGACACCACCATGGTCCATCGAGATCACCATGGTCCGGCGAGACACCACCATGGTCCGGCGAGACACCACCATGGTCCGGCGAGACACCACCATGGTCCGGCCACACTAATGTGGCACACAGGACAGGACCAGCAGCGGCGAGAACTGCCGACCTTACTGGACCACCACCACCACCACCAGTGGACCACAGCAGCGGTGGACCACCACCACCAGTGGACCACAGCAGCGGTGGACCACCACCACCAGTGGAC
>NC_092235.1:69537583-69562583 GCF_036320965.1 Panulirus ornatus
GTATCCAAGGGTCGTACCGTAAGTAAGGTTGTATCCAAGGGTCGTACCGTAAGTAAGGTTGTATCCAAGGGTCGTACCGTAAGTAAGGTTGTATCCAAGGGTCGTACTGTACACAGCGTGGCGCTGACAACTTCACGAGAGGCGTGTGTGTGTGTGTGTGTGTGTGTGTGTGTGTGTGTGTGTGTGTGGTAATCCCTGACGTAAGAGAGACGACACATGAAGCTATTGTTGTCATCACCTTCATGAAGGACCAAGTCTTACCTGGAGGCAGACTTGCTCACACTCCTGCTCTCACCTCACGTCACCCAGCACCACACTCACCTGTGGTGGACCTGCGGCACACGAGTGGCTGCCGCTTCCCTTACTTTGTGTGTAGCAAGTGGTACGAGGATGAACCGTTGTTGTCATTGCTCATGCCATCACTGAACAGCGAAACTGTGGCGTTCTCTTCCTCCACGTGTGCCTCCCTCTCACAACCCACAACCTTCATACCTTTAAGACTCGCGTCTACAACAACTGAGCAGCTACAACCATCGCCACGAGCAGGGCAGCGAGATGGCCACGAGCAGGGCAGCGAGATGGCCACGAGCAGGGCAGTGAGATGGCCACGAGCAGGGCAGTGAGATGGCCACGAGCAGGGCAGTGAGATGGCCACGAGCAGGCAGGGGCCCCAGTACTCAGGTGGGCCCAGGGGCCCATATCACCCCTGAGAGCCTCGGGCCCTCATCACTAGAGTCGACCTTACGACCAGAAATTCCTAATTGCATATTAATGAAGGAACATTAATTATGCTCATGTATAAATAAACAGTTGTGTTGATCACCATGCCAGGGGGGGGGGGGGGGGGTGATGCCAGGGTATGGTAGCGAGACCATAACACAATCTCACTGTTATGGTAACAACATTATGGTAGTAACATGACAGTACCATCATGGTGGTACCATGTTGTATGGTACTATGATGATGACCTCTCAGCCTTGCCTCAGCCACCACCTCCCAGCCTTGCCTCAGCCACCACCTCCCAGCCTTGCCTCAGCCACCACCTCTCAGCCTTGCCTCAGCCACCACCTCCCAGCCTTGCCTCAGCCACCACCTCCCAGCCTTGCCTCAGCCACCACCTCTCAGCCTTGCCTCAGCCACCACCTCCCAGCCTTGCCTCAGCCACCACCTCCCAGCCTTGCCTCAGCCACCACCTCCCAGCCTTGCCTCAGCCACCACCTCTCAGCCTTGCCTCAGCCGCCACCTCCCAGCCTTGCCTCAGCCACCACCTCTCAGCCTTGCCTCAGCCACCACCTCCCAGCCTTGCCTCAGCCACCACCTCCCAGCCTTGCCTCAGCCACCACCTCCCAGCCTTGCCTCAGCCACCACCTCTCAGCCTTGCCTCAGCCACCACCTCCCAGCCTTGCCTCAGCCACCACCTCCCAGCCTTGCCTCAGCCACCACCTCCCAGCCTTGCCTCAGCCACCACCTCCCAGCCTTGCCTCAGCCACCACCTCCCAGCCTTGCCTCAGCCACCACCTCCCAGCCTTGCCTCAGCCATCACCTCCCAGCCTGCCTCAGCCATCACCCTCAGCCTTGCCTCAGCCACCACCCTCCCAGCCTTGCCTCAGCCACCACCTCCCAGCCTTGCCTCAGCCACCACCTCCCAGCCTTGCCTCAGCCACCACCTCCAGCCTTGCCTCAGCCACCACCTCCCAGCCTTGCCTCAGCCACCACCTCCCAGCCTTGCCTCAGCCACCACCTCCCAGCCTTGCCTCAGCCATCACCTCCCAGCCTTGCTCAGCCATCACACCTCCAGCCTTGCCTCAGCCACTCACCCTCCCAGCCTTGCCTCAGCCACCACCTCCCAGCCTTGCCTCAGCCACCACCTCCCAGCCTTGCCTCAGCCACCACCTCCCAGCCTTGCCTCAGCCACCACCTCCCAGCCTTGCCTCAGCCATCACCCTCCAGCCTTGCCTCAGCCACACCTCCCAGCCTTGCCCAGCCACCACCTCCCAGCCTTGCCTCAGCCACCACCTCCCAGCCTTGCCTCAGCCACCACCTCCCAGCCTTGCCTCAGCCACCACCTCCCAGCCTTGCCTCAGCCACCACCTCCCAGCCTTGCCTCAGCCACCACCTCCCAGCCTTGCCTCAGCCACCACCTCCCAGCCTTGCCTCAGCCACCACCTCCCAGCCTTGCCTCAGCCACCACCTCCCAGCCTTGCCTCAGCCACCACCTCCCAGCCTTGCCTCAGCCACACCTCCCAGCCTTGCCTCAGCCACCACCTCCCAGCCTTGCCTCAGCCACCACCTCCCAGCCTTGCCTCAGCCACCACCTCCCAGCCTTGCCTCAGCCACCACCTCCCAGCCTTGCCTCAGCCACCACCTCCCAGCCTTGCCTCAGCCACCACCTCCCAGCCTTGCCTCAGCCACCACCTCCCAGCCTTGCCTCAGCCACCACCTCCCAGCCTTGCCTCAGCCACCACCTCCCAGCCTTGCCTCAGCCACCACCTCCCAGCCTTGCCTCAGCCACCACCTCCCAGCCTTGCCTCAGCCACCACCTCCCAGCCTTGCCTCAGCCACCACCTCCCAGCCTTGCCTCAGCCACCACCTCCCAGCCTTGCCTCAGCCACCACCTCCCAGCCTTGCCTCAGCCACCACCTCCCAGCCTTGCCTCAGCCACCACCTCCCAGCCTTGCCTCAGCCACCACCTCCCAGCCTTGCCTCAGCCACCACCTCCCAGCCTTGCCTCAGCCACCACCTCCCAGCCTTGCCTCAGCCACCACCTCCCAGCCTTGCCTCAGCCACCACCTCCCAGCCTTGCCTCAGCCACCACCTCCCAGCCTTGCCTCAGCCACCACCTCCCAGCCTTGCCTCAGCCACCACCTCCCAGCCTTGCCTCAGCCACCACCTCCCAGCCTTGCCTCAGCCACCACCTCCCAGCCTTGCCTCAGCCACCACCTCCCAGCCTTGCCTCAGCCACCACCTCCCAGCCTTGCCTCAGCCACCACCTCCCAGCCTTGCCTCAGCCACCACCTCCCAGCCTTGCCTCAGCCACCACCTCCCAGCCTTGCCTCAGCCACCACCTCCCAGCCTTGCCTCAGCCACCACCTCCCAGCCTTGCCTCAGCCACCACCTCCCAGCCTTGCCTCAGCCACCACCTCCCAGCCTTGCCTCAGCCACCACCTCCCAGCCTTGCCTCAGCCACCACCTCCCAGCCTTGCCTCAGCCACCACCCTCCCAGCCTGCTCAGCCACCACCTCCCAGCCTTGCCTCAGCCACCACCTCCCAGCCTTGCCTCAGCCACCACCTCCCAGCCTTGCCTCAGCCACCACCTCCCAGCCTTGCCTCAGCCATCCACCTCCCAGCCTTGCCTCAGCCACTCACCTCCCAGCCTTGCTCAGCCACCACCTCCAGCCTTGCCTCAGCCACCACCTCCCAGCCTTGCCTCAGCCACCACCTCCCAGCCTTGCCTCAGCCACCACCTCCCAGCCTTGCCTCAGCCACCACCTCCCAGCCTTGCCTCAGCCACCACCTCCCAGCCTTGCCTCAGCCACCACCTCCCAGCCTTGCCTCAGCCACCACCTCCCAGCCTTGCCTCAGCCACCACCTCCCAGCCTTGCCTCAGCCACCACCTCCCAGCCTTGCCTCAGCCACCACCTCCCAGCCTTGCCTCAGCCACCACCTCCCAGCCTTGCCTCAGCCACCACCTCCCAGCCTTGCCTCAGCCACCACCTCCAGCCTTGCCTCAGCCACCACCTCCAGCCTTGCCTCAGCCACCACCTCCCAGCCTTGCCTCAGCCACCACCTCCCAGCCTTGCCTCAGCCACCACCTCCCAGCCTTGCCTCAGCCACCACCTCCCAGCCTTGCCTCAGCCACACCTCCCAGCCTTGCCTCAGCCACCACCTCCCAGCCTTGCCTCAGCCACCACCTCCCAGCCTTGCCTCAGCCACCACCTCCCAGCCTTGCCTCAGCCACCACCTCCCAGCCTTGCCTCAGCCACCACCTCCCAGCCTTGCCTCAGCCACCACCTCCCAGCCTTGCCTCAGCCACCACCTCCCAGCCTTGCCTCAGCCACCACCTCCCAGCCTTGCCTCAGCCACCACCTCCCAGCCTTGCCTCAGCCACCACCTCCCAGCCTTGCCTCAGCCACCACCTCCCAGCCTTGCCTCAGCCACCACCTCCCAGCCTTGCCTCAGCCACCACCTCCCAGCCTTGCCTCAGCCACCACCTCCCAGCCTTGCCTCAGCCACCACCTCCCAGCCTTGCCTCAGCCACCACCTCCCAGCCTTGCCTCAGCCACCACCTCCCAGCCTTGCCTCAGCCACCACCTCCCAGCCTTGCCTCAGCCACCACCTCCCAGCCTTGCCTCAGCCACCACCTCCCAGCCTTGCCTCAGCCACCACCTCCCAGCCTTGCCTCAGCCACCACCTCCCAGCCTTGCCTCAGCCACCACCTCCCAGCCTTGCCTCAGCCACTACCTCCCAGCCTTGCCTCAGCCACTACCTCCCAGCCTTGCCTCAGCCACCACCTCCCAGCCTTGCCTCAGCCACACCTCCCAGCCTTGCCTCAGCCACCACCTCCCAGCCTTGCCTCAGCCACCACCTCCCAGCCTTGCCTCAGCCACCACCTCCCAGCCTTGCCTCAGCCACCACCTCCCAGCCTTGCCTCAGCCACTACCTCCCAGCCTTGCCTCAGCCACCACCTCCCAGCCTTGCCTCAGCCACCACCTCCCAGCCTTGCCTCAGCCACCACCTCCCAGCCTTGCCTCAGCCACCACCTCCCAGCCTTGCCTCAGCCACCACCTCCCAGCCTTGCCTCAGCCACCACCTCCCAGCCTTGCCTCAGCCATCACCTCCCAGCCTTGCCTCAGCCATCACCCCTCAGCCTTGCCTCAGCCACCACCTCCCAGCCTTGCCTCAGCCACCACCTCCCAGCCTTGCCTCAGCCACCACCTCCCAGCCTTGCCTCAGCCACCACCTCCCAGCCACCACCTGAGGCAGGATGATAACCTGATGTGTAAACAAACATTAAACTCCCACCATAACTCTGTACCCCAGCCTCCCCCTCGGGTCCCCCTGGGGGAGTTGCCCCAGGGGGACCCGAGGGGCGCTTGCTCCCGCCGCCCCGTGGGTGATGATGACCCCCCCCCCCCTCACCACTGTTGACATAATACTGATATATAAGAAAAGTTTAAAGTTAATGATAAATAAATATTCCAGTGTTTATATATGGAAGTCCAGGCGGCCATGTTGTGTGGTTAAGATGTCTGCAGGTTGGCCTGGCTTAACTACCCCCTCCCCTCCCCCCCCGCTTGCTCTCTTGTATCCCCTCCCCAGCTCTGCACCTCCCCTCCCCAGCTCTGCACCTCCCTCCCCAGCTCTGTACTCCCCACCCCAGCTCTGTACCTCCCTCCCCAGCTCTGTACTCCCCACCCCAGCTCTGTACCTCCCCTCCTCAGCTCTGTATCTCCCCTCCCCAGCTCTGTACCTCCATTCCTCAGCTCTGCACTTCCCCTCCCCAGCTCTGCACCTCCCCTCCTCAGCTCTGCACTTCCCCTCCCCAGCTCTGTACCTCCCCTCCCCAGCTCTGCACTTCCCCTCCCCAGCTCTGCACCTCCCCTCCTCAGCTCTACACTTCCCCTCCCCAGCTCTGCACCTCCCCTCCTCAGCTCTGCACCTCCCCTCCCCAGCTCTGTACCTCCCCTCCCCAGCTCTGCACCTCCCCTCCCCAGCTCTGCACCTCCCCTCCCCAGCTCTGTACCTCCCCAACTCTTGCACCAGCCAACCAGTCCTCCCCAAGACGTCCACAAGGGTCAACTTGAGTCACTTGATGCCAAATATCCAACTCTAGCGGCCTTCGTTCGGTCAGTGATTGCACCGCAACACTGTATTGCCCCATTCTCACCTCCTGCCTCCCATAAGGTTCATTCTCCACCGTCTGGCAGGACACTAACGCCCTTGTGTCTGGGCAGGAAATTGTTCATCGGTCTGTTGTTGACCTCTGGTGTTATGGTCGTGATGAGGGGGGGGGGGGGGTCGTGAGACGCTGTTGATGACTGGGGGGTCGTGATGAGTGGGGCAGGAGGAGGGTCGTGATGAGTGGGGCAGGAGGGAGTCGTGATGAGTGGGGCAGGAGGGGAGTCGTGATGAGTGGGGCAGGAGGGGGGTTGTGATGAGTGGGGCAGATGTGGAGGGTCGTGATGAGTGGAGCAGGAGGGGGGTCGTGATGAGTGGGGCAGGAGGGGAGTCGTGATGAGTGGGGCAGGAGGGGGGTCGTGATGAGTGGGGCAGGAGGAGGGTCGTGATGAGTGGGGCAGGAGGGGAGTCGTGATGAGTGGGGCAGGAGGGGAGTCGTGATGAGTGGGGCAGGAGGGGGGTTGTGATGAGTGGGGCAGATGTGGAGGGTCGTGATGAGTGGAGCAGGAGGGGGGTCGTGATGAGTGGGGCAGGAGGGGGGTTGTGATGAGTGGGGCAGATGTGGAGGGTCGTGATGAGTGGGGCAGGAGTTGTGGATCATGATGAGTGAAGCAGGGGTGGAGGGGAAACATTAATGGGGCAGGAGTGGGGGGTTGTGATGAGTGGGGCAGATGTGGAGGGTCGTGATGAGTGGGGCAGGAGGGGGTCGTGATGAGTGGGGCAGGAGGAGGGTCGTGATGAGTGGGGCAGGAGTGGGGGGTTGTGATGAGTGGGGCAGATGTGGAGGGTCGTGATGAGTGGGGCAGGAGGGGAGTCGTGATGAGTGGAGCAGGAGGGGGGTCGTGATGAGTGGGGCAGGAGGGGAGTCGTGATGAGTGGGGCAGGAGTGGGGGGTTGTGATGAGTGGGGCAGATGTGGAGGGTCGTGATGAGTGGGGCAGGAGGGGAGTCGTGATGAGTGGGGCAGGAGTGGGGGGTTGTGATGAGTGGGGCAGGAGTGGGGGTCGTGATGAGTGGGGCAGGAGGGGGGTCGTGATGAGTGGGGCAGGAGGGGGGTCGTGATGAGTGGGGCAGGAGGGGGGTCGTGATGAGTGGGGCAGGAGTGGGGGGTCGTGATGAGTGGGGCAGGAGAGGGAGGAGGGGGAGGGGGAGGTCTCACGAGGAATACACGGTAAAGAAAAAAAATATTTTACCACTATTAGTATGAAACAATATGACACCAGTAACGAAGGTTTTTGAGAAATGCCCATTGGTCTGGCCTCACGCTGGTAGCGCCGCCTTCATAATATTGTAATACATCGATTATTATTAGCGACATTTCCCATTATTTGCCTTAATAAATGTTATATTGATGTCATAACTCGATGAAAATAACTATAAAGTGGGTGGGAGTTGAGGGGGGACAACCATAATTATTATGAACATTGTGTCAGCTCGTTCACTGGCCCACCCGAGACCAACACGACTCGTAGTGATCATTTCGAAATTTATCGTAACCGTGCGGGAAGATATTTGGTTTATAATGTGTACTGTTCAGTACAGTGAGGGAAATGTTGGCTGATGTTGCCAACACCTCTCTCTCTCTCTCTCTCTCTCTCTCTCTCTCTCTCTCTCTCTCTCTCTCTCTCTCTCTCTCTCTCTCTCTCTCTCTCTCTCTCTCCTGGTTCTAATATCATTTTTCACTCTCTCTACCCACATGGGCAACTAGTCCTCCCAGCAGCGACATTTGGCAACAGCCATCTAGTGCCTCTTACGCTCAACAGATGGCGACAGAGCAGAGCTTCCGCGTCTTTACAAAAGATGATATAAAACCCATGAGTGTCTTGTCTTGGATATTGTTGCGAGTCTTGCCTTTTTATTTACAAACATATTTTACAGTTCAGGTTAAAATAACATTTGCCTCGTCGCCGAAGAGGCAATATAACAATTTCATACTATAGTTACTTTCATCAACGTTATTAAAGTATATATATATATATATATATATATATATATATATATATATATATATATATATATATATATGGAGGCAGATGCCCTGGGAGAAGTTATATAAGTGGGTTAATTCATTTTCTAGATTTGTCTGCGGGCAATACTTGGTGAACCGTCATCTGTGTGGCTGTGGCTGTGGTGTTGGAGGGTTGGAGGTGACGTCAAAGGTGAGGGAGCAATCCCCCACCACTAGGAACCCTGCTATAAAGACTCACGTAAGATGTATAGGCAAGCGGATGAATTTGAACTTTTTATTTGATAAAGAAAATTTGACCCTTGACCTGTCAGCTGCCTCCTTGCCCTTGGTAGCCTGCGTTGGATGAGGTCCATCTCTACTTCAGCGGAGCGTTCTGGTGCCTGCAGCTGTCACCATACCTTGATCACTTCTGTTGACTCAAAAGTTTTTTAAACTTTTTTCTTCAACTTTCCACCTGTTAAACACTTTGGGGCCTGTTGTTCCCTTCCTGTAAATGACCAGCACATCTTCTGTGTTACCAGGTCAATTGGTAACACAGGTCTAGTGTGGTTTCCAGCAGGCATAGCATGATCTCCAGCAGGTAGTGTGGTCTGCAGCAGCTCTAGTATGGACTTCAGCAGGTCTAGTGTGGCCTTCAGCAGGCATAGTGTGGTCTTCAGCAGGTAGTGTGGTCTGTAGCAGCTCTAGTGTGGACTCCAGCAGGTCTAGTGTGGTCTGCAACAGCTCTAGTGTGGACTTCAGCAGGTCTAGTGTGGCCTTCAGCAGGCATAGTGTGGTCTTCAGCAGGTAGTGTGGTCTGTAGCAGCTCTAGTGTGGACTCCAGCAGGTCTAGTGTGGTCTGCAGCAGGCATAGTGTGGTCTCCAGCAGGTAGTGTGGTCTGCAGCAGCTCTAGTGTGGACTTCAGCAGGTCTAGTGTGGCTTCCAGCAGGCATAGTGTGGTCTTCAGCAAGTAGTGTGGTCTGCAGCAGCTCTAGTGTGGACTCCAGCAGGTCTAGTGTGGTCTGCAGCAGGCATAGTGTGGTCTCCAGCAGGTAGTGTGGTCTGCAGCAGCTCTAGTGGGGACTCCAGCAGGTCTAGTGTGGTCTGCAGCAGGCATAATGTGGTCTTCAGTAGTTCTAGTGTGGTCTGCAGCAGGTTAGTGTGGTGTTCAGTAGTTCTAGTGTGGTCTGCAGAAGGTCATATGTACCTCATCTCACATGTTGCTCGCTCGCTGGACACAGTATCTTACTGCAGAGCTGGTCAACACCTGGGCAGATGGGAGGCGCTGACTTGGTTAAGATCATCAGTCGAAGTAAACACTCACTTCTCTTCTTTATGTCTTTCCACAAACGTCAGAACATGATGGATCAGTCGTGTAGTTATATTATTAACCATGTGGGATGGAACCACATCCTCCACTGTACTATGAACATCCACCACATCTTCCACTGTACCTTGAACATCCACCACATCCCCCACTATGTCCTGTACATGTCACATCCCCCACTATGTCCTGTACATGTCACATCCTCCACTGTGTCCTGTACATGTCTCATCCTGTGCAGGACAAGATCGTTTCTGGCAGGCTGGGTCACCGATGGTTGGCGCAGTCATCATGATCCATCTTGTGGTCAGCTGCTGCACGTGTGCTGTGGTCAAGCTTCCTCGGCCGAGCACAGAACACAGCACACATGTCTACACCGACTCTCCCTCCTCCTCCTCACCGACTCTCCCTCCTCCTCACCGACTCTCCCTCCTCCTCACCGACTCTCCCTCCTCCTCCTCACCGACTCTCCCTCCTCCTCCTCACCGACTCTCCCTCCTCCTCACCGACTCTCCCTCCTCCTCCTCACCGACTCTCCCTCCTCCTCCTCCTCCTCCTCTCTCAGCCAGAGTGGAATCCTTCAGCAATTATTTTTCTATCCCGTCTCTTCCACCGTCTACCGTCAGTTTCCTGTCTTCCTGTCCTCCCGTCAGTTCCTGTCATCCTGTCAACTCTGTAAGGAATCATTTCAGACGGTGATCACGTGAGGTGTCTGCTGGGCACGCGTCAACCTGCAGGTTCCTGTAGTTTATGTGTGGTGTCCAGCCACACGAGGGCTGACCGTTATGATAACTCCTTCCTTCCTTCCTTCCTTCCTTCCTTCCTTCCTTCCTTCAACATCGATGATCTAAAGCCCCATTCCTTCTCTCTTCCTTCAACCTTCCCACTTTTATAAACTAAGTCAACAAACACCTAACCCGACCTAAGGTGAACCTTCGCTTTCTTATGTGGTGAATGTTGCTGCCTCTCCCATGTTGCGTGGTGGTGGGGGGGGGGGGGGAGAGTGAGGGAGCGTGGTGGTGGGGGAGGAGAGAGTGAGGGAGATGAGGCGGCCTGGAGCTGGTGGTGGTGGTGGGGTGGTGAGGGAGACGAGGCGGCCTGGAGCTGGTGGTGGGGAGGGGAGGGAGAGAGTGAGGGAGATGAGGCGGCCTGGAGCTGGTGGTGGTGGTGGTGAGGGAGACGAGGCGGCCTGGAGCTGGTGGTGGTGGTGGTGGTGAGGGAGACGAGGCGGCCTGGAGCTGGTGGTGGTGGTGGTGGTGAGGGAGACGAGGCGGCCTGGAGCTGGTGGTGGTGGTGGTGAGGGAGACGAGGCGGCCTGGAGCTGGTGGTGGTGGTGGTGGTGAGGGAGACGAGGCGGCCTGGAGCTGGTGGTGGTGGTGGTGGTGAGGGAGACGAGGCGGCCTGGAGCTGGTGGTGGTGGTGGTGAGGGAGACGAGGCGGCCTGGAGCTGGTGGTGGTGGTGGTGGTGAGGGAGACGAGGCGGCCTGGAGCTGGTGGTGGTGGTGGTGGTGAGGGAGACGAGGCGGCCTGGAGCTGGTGGTGGTGGTGGTGATGGTGAGGGAGACGAGGCGGCCTGGAGGTGTAGGGGAGACGGAGGAAGGTTGTATGTCATGACACCAGAGACGAGGAGAGATACTGCTTGGAACACCCAGCAGCGCCCAGCACCCAGCAGAGCCCAGCACCCAGCAGCCCAGGAACAGGAACACATAGCAGAACAGCAACAGGAACACCACCGTATGAGCCGTCATGTCTTCTGTCTGTCAACAGAGGATCGCTTCCCCTGTTATTATACGGTAGGTTATAACGGTGGTGGGTGGGTGTGGGCCGGGGTGCACCTCCCTCTGTTGTGCTAAGATGAGGACGATCAATGGTTCCTCCCAGGATGAGGCAAGATGAGGCAGGGTGAGGCAAGATGAGGCAAGATGAGGCAGGATGAGACAGGATGAGGCAGGGTGAGGCAGGGTGAGGCAGGATGAGGCAGGGTGAGGTAGGGTGAGGCAAGATGAGGCAGGATGAGGCAGGGTGAGGCAGGGTGAGGCAAGATGAGGCAGGATGAGGCAGGGTGAGGCAGGATGAGGCAGGGTGAGGCAGGGTGAGGCAGGATGAGGCAGGGTGAGGCAGGGTGAGGCAGGGTGAGGCAGGGTGAGGCAGGGTGAGGCAGGGTGAGGCAGGGTGAGGCAGGGTAAGTGGACAGTGATGGCGGTGTGAAGAGGAAAGTTTGTTTTCCCCGGACGAACGCTGGAGCAGAGGAAGATTTACTGTGATGAACCAGCGGACCAACGGACCAGTGGACCAGCGGTCCAGGAGCGTTGTGGAGGTGGTCCTATTTTGTACAGCGAACCAGCGGACCAGGGGGTGTGGGGGTAGGAAGGTCAGTGTTGACCGCGAACACCAGGTCAAGTGCTGGGGGCCGGCCTGCTGCTCTGACACCAGACCCCACCCCCAGGTAAATTGCTGACACACACAAATTGTTTGATCCAAGAGACGTTCAAGCACGAGGACAGGCGCGAGGACAGGTGCGAGGACAGGCGCGAGGACAGGTGCGAGGACAGGTGCGAGGACAGGCGCGAGGACAGGCGCGAGGACAGGTGCGAGGACATTACGCCAGACGGAAGCCAACAGCATCGGTGGGTGGTCTCGTGTACTGTGTTGGTCTCTGACGAGGACGTCTGCTGCAGGTCATGACCTACGTACATGGTCTGTGTACGTGGGGCCTGGCGTCCTCCCCACCCACCACTGTGTACGTGGGGCCTGGCGTCCTCCCCACCCACCACTGTGTACGTGGGGCCTGGCGTCCTCTCCACCCACCACTGTGTACGTGGGGCCTGGCGTCCTCCCCACCCACCACTGTGTACGTGGGGCCTGGGGTCCTCCCCACCCACCACTGTGTACGTGGGGCCTGGCGTCCTCCCCACCCACCACTGTGTACCTGGGGCCTGGCGTCCTCCCCACCCACCACTGTGGACGTGGGGCCTGGCGTCCTCCCCACCCACCACTGTGGACGTGAGGCCTGGCGTCCTCCCCCACCCACCACTGTGGACGTGGGGCCTGGCGTCCTCCCCACCCACCACTGTGTACCTGGGGCCTGGCGTCCTCCCCACCCACCACTGTGTACGTGGGGCCTGGCGTCCTCCCCACCCACCACTGTGTGCCTGGGGCCTGGCGTCCTCCCCACCCACCACTGTGTACGTGAGGCCTGGCGTCCTCCCCACCCACCACTGTGGACGTGGGGCCTGGCGTCCTCCCCACCCACCACTGTGGACGTGGGGCCTGGCGTCCTCCCCACCCACCACTGTGGACGTGGGGCCTGGCGTCCTCCCCACCCACCACTGTGGACGTGAGGCCTGGCGTCCTCCCCCACCCACCACTGTGGACGTGGGGCTGGCGTCCTCCCCACCCACCACTGTGGACGTGGGGCCTGCGTCCTCCCCACCCACCACTGTGTACGTGAGGCCTGGCGTCCTCCCCACCCACCACTGTGGACGTGGGGCCTGGCGTCCTCCCACCCATAACTGTGGACGTGGGGCCTGGCGTCCTCCCCACCCACCACTGTGGACGTGAGGCCTGGCGTCCTCCCCACCCACCACTGTGGACGTGGGGCCTGGCGTCCTCCCCACCCACCACTGTGTACGTGGGGCCTGGCGTCCTCCCCACCCACCACTGTGGACGTGGGGCCTGGCGTCCTCCCCACCCACCACTGTGTACGTGAGGCCTGGCGTCCTCCCCACCCACCACTGTGGACGTGGGGCCTGGCGTCCTCCCCACCCATAACTGTGGACGTGGGGCCTGGCGTCCTCCCCACCCACCACTGTGGACGTGAGGCCTGGCGTCCTCCCCACCCACCACTGTGGACGTGGGGCCTGGCGTCCTCCCCACCCACCACTGTGTACGTGGGGCCTGGCGTCCTCCCCACCCACCACTGTGGACGTGGGGCCTGGCGTCCTCCTCACCCACCACTGTGGACGGACACATCAGCTGGCACGATCATAACAATGAGGGAACACAGTGCAGTGGAGACTGATCCGGACATTGTATTGGAAAAGGATGGAGATCACGAGATGACTCCATGTGTGGAGGTGGACCTACGGAGGAGGAGGAGCAGGAGGAGGAGGAGGAGGAGCAGGAGGAGGAGGAGGAGGAGCAGGAGCAGAAGCAGGAGGCGGAGCCACGTAGGAGGAGGAGTAGCAGTAGGAGGTGTGTATCGTTATGTTGTGTGTAGTGATGATGATGATCAGACACTTGAAATATATTAGATATTCTGGTGGGAGTGTCCCGAGCCAGCCAGCTGACTCACACTCGCCTCTTGAAAAAAATTGTCTATGAATATATTGTGTTGCCCTCCAAGATGGCGAGACACAAAACCTGTGACGAAATTTACATATGAACTGTTGTACTGGGAACACTGCGCCCCCCCCCCCCCCCGCTAGTGGTAAATAGATTGACACATAGATAGCTGGATGGGTCGATAGATAGATGAATAGATGAAGAGATAGATAGACGGATAGACAGACACAGATAAAGAGTGGTGTAGTACCGAGAGGTCAAGGGTGAGCGCGGGCCACCACATCACGTGCTCTGGAGTCAAGATACAAAATTATTTTCCAATAGAAGTTTGGCTGAAGGTGAGGTGTGTCAGCGACGGAGCAGGTATGGTCAGCATGTAACTCTCTCTCTCTCTCTCTCTCTCTCTCTCTCTCTCTCTCTCTCTCTCTCTCTCTCTCATATATATATATATATATATATATATATATATATATATATATATATATATATATATATATATATATATATATGTATATATATATATATATATATATATATATATATATATATATATATATATATATATATATATATATGCAAACAAAGTTCGTCTTTACTTGCCTTTCCATGAATAACTTACCTGGTTAGGTCTTAAGCGTGACGCAATGGGAGTGACGCAACAGCCGTGATGCAATAGAGGAGGTGGATATATATTGGCAGCAAGACAGTGCCATACTCAGAGGATACGAGCAAAAACTATTCGGTTTCTGAACCTAAGTTAGTCTGTGGGTCATGACTTAGTCCCTCTCAGTCTGGTGTTGTGAGGCGGGGTATGTGGCCACGAAAGAGAGAGAGAGAGAGAGAGAGAGAGAGAGAGAGAGAGAGAGAGAGAGAGAGAGAGAGAGAGAGAGAGAGAGAAAGTTAATATGTAATTTGGGTCATTACTATTTTAGCAGTGTTTGTCAGGTGACGGCAGGGTATGTCAGGGGTGACAGGGGTCGGTAGGGTATGTCAGGGGTGACAGGGGTCGGTAGGGTATGTCAGGGGTGACAGGGGTCGGTAGGGTATGTCAGGGGTGACAGGGGTCGGTAGGGTATGTCAGGGGTGACAGGGACCGGCAGGGTATGTCAGGGGTGACAGGGGCCGGCAGGGTATGTCAGGGGTGACAGGGACCGGCAGGGTATGTCAGGGGTGACAGGGACCGGCAGGGTATGTCAGGGGTGACAGGGGCCGGCAGGGTATGTCAGGGGTGACAGGGGCCGGCAGGGTATGTCAGGGGTGACAGGGACCGGCAGGGTATGTCAGGGGTGACAGGGACCGGCAGGGTATGTCAGGGGTGACAGGGACCGGCAGGGTATGTCAGGGGTGGAAGATTACATATATTGATGAAGTATTTAGCATAATATTATCGTGTTAAGGACGACCAAGATGTGGTTCACATACTTCACATGTTTCATAAATCAACTCAGTTCCATAAATCAGATGTTGTTGACACCCAAGGTGTCAATATACCTGGAGATACACCTGACCAATACCTGACCATATCTTGTATGACACGATCACACATGTGACTTGTATCATCAAGCTTGGAGAATCCGTCTCAATAGAAGATACACTTGTGTAGCTGACGGCACATCCCACCACACCACACCACACCACACCATACCACACCACACCACACATCCACACTCAACACCACACCACACCACACCACACCACACCACACCACACCACACATCCACACTCAACACCACACCACACCACACCACACCACACATCCACACTCAACGCTACACCACACCACACCACACCACACCACACCACACCACACATCCACACTCAACGCTACACCACACCACACCACACCACACCACACATCCACACTCAACACCACACCACACCACACCACACCACACCACACATCCACACTCAACACCACACCACACCACACCACACCACACCACACATCCACACTCAACACCACACCACACCACACCACACCACACATCCACACTCAACACCACACCACACCACACCACACCACACCACACCACACCACACCACACCACACCACACCACACCACACCACACCACACATCCACACTCAACACCATACCACACCACACCACACATCCACACTCAACACCACACCACACCACACCACACATCCACACTCAACACTATACCACACCACACCACACATCCACACCACACCACACCACACATCCACACTCAACACCACACCACACCACACACCCACACTCAACACCATACCACACCACCTCACACACCCACACTCAACACCACACCACACCACACACCCACACTCAACACCAACACAACGCTCTCCAACCCACATACATACATCTGGGTTTCGAACCCATGTAACGTGGTTTCTCATCCAAATTTCGATGGCCCGGAGTCATGTCTGGGAGTCACATCAACATATTCATGTTTACATAACAAACCTGGAACTATACACCAGACACAGAACAATACACCACACCTGACCGTATACACCTGCAACCTTATGTCTGTGTAACATCTGTACCAACTTTTACAAAACATTGAGAACTTCTCATGTAAATCATTTACTGAACCAGTTGTTTACATGTTGGCCAACTGTTGGTAATCCCGTAAACCACGAATGAAATATGCATGTTATCTGCCTCCACTCCCTCACCAAATGATATATATATATATATATATATATATATATATATATATATATATATATATATATATATATATTTTTTTTTTTTTTTATACTTTGTCGCTGTCTCCCGCGTTTGCGAGGTAGCGCAAGGAAACAGACGAAAGAAATGGCCCAACCCCCCCCCCATACACATGTACATACACACGTCCACACACGCAAATATACATACCTACACAGCTTTCCATGGTTTACCCCAGACGCTTCACATGCCTTGATTCAATCCACTGACAGCACGTCAACCCCTGTATACCACATCGCTCCAATTCACTCTATTCCTTGCCCTCCTTTCACCCTCCTGCATGTTCAGGCCCCGATCACACAAAATCTTTTTCACTCCATCTTTCCACCTTCAATTTGGTCTCCCTCTTCTCCTCGTTCCCTCCACCTCCGACACATATATCCTCTTGGTCAATCTTTCCTCACTCATTCTCTCCATGTGCCCAAACCATTTCAAAACGCCCTCTTCTGCTCTCTCAACCACGCTCTTTTTATTTCCACACATCTCTCTTACCCTTACGTTACTTACTCGATCAAACCACCTCACACCACACATTGTCCTCAAACATCTCATTTCCAGCACATCCATCCTCCTGCGCACAACTCTATCCATATATATATATATATATATATATATATATATATATATATATATATATATATATATATATATATATATATGTCTGTGTGTGTGTGTGTGTGTGTTACATCTGTGTGCGTGTGTGTGTATGTCTGTATGTCCGGGGTATGTTTGGTATGTATTCAAAGTTCACCTTGGATTATAACATCGCTAAACATCAAAGTAATTATGTCAGGTGTAGATAACAGTAATAGATAAGCCTTATCACTTGATTATAGATAACAAGTGTTTGTTCCAATTAAGTTGAACCAACAAAGTCTCTCCCTTGATAATGACAGTTAAACAGTCTACACTAATTATCTTTCCTAATCACTTTCATTCAGTTAGTCATTTGTTTCATATAAATCCTGATAACGTGGCCAGGCTGGCCCAGATGTGGCCCTCATTGTGGCCAGGCTGGCCCAGGTGTGGCTCTCATGTGGCCAGGCTGGCCCAGGTGTGGCCCTTATTGTGGCCATGAGCCTTTAACATCACCTACGTCATGCATGACGTCACACTACGGTTATTGTTGCAACTGTTCTTACAGTGTGGGATATCCCAGGCCCGAGTCCCAGGCCTGCCTGCGAGTGACTGTGGCATCCCGTAGTGTCTCTGTAGACGCCAGACACACGAGGATGGACCGTTATGTTAGCCCTTCCTGCCCTCGTATAGCTCCCTCTTCCCCTCAGTTTTCCATCATTAAGATACGTGGACACCATCCATGACGTCATGCCGTCATCTCCCCACACCCCCACACCGAGGGAGACATTGTTATCTCCCCACACTTTACCTGGGAGACAAGCAGCCGCTGGGACTAACTTAGAGAACATGGTGAGAACCAGCACCTGGGACGCCCATTGTGGGACCTGGTATGACCCAGACCAGGACACCTCCCTGCCCCGGGTCTCCCCCTCCAACCCCTCCCTCCCTCACCCGCGCAGCCTCCCGCGCTAACAAACAAAACTTGATAAACTTAGCGTTGATTAAGCTAGCGTTGATAAACTTAGCGTTGATTAACTAGCGTTGATAAGCTTAGCGTTGATAAACATAGGCGTTAACTTAGCGTTGATTAAGCTAGCGTTGATAAACTTAGCGTTGATTAACTTAGCGTTGATTAACTTAGCGTTGATAGACTTAGCGTTGATTAAGCTAGCGTTGATAAACTTAGCGTTGATTAACTTAGCGTTGATTAACTTAGCGTTGATAGACTTAGCGTTGATTAAGCTAGCGTTGATAAACTTAGCGTTGATTAACTTAGCGTTGATAGACTTAGCGTTGATTAAGCTAGCGTTGATAAACTTAGCGTTGATAAACTTAGCGTTGATTAAGCTAGCGTTGATAAACTTAGCGTTGATAAACTTAGCGTTGATTAAGCTAGCGTTGATAAACTTAGCGTTGATTAACTTAGCGTTGATTAAGCTAGCGTTGATAAACTTAGCGTTGATTAACTTAGCGTTGATTAAGCTAGCGTTGATAAACTTAGCGTTGATTAACTTAGCGTTGATTAACTTAGCGTTGATAACTTAGCGTTGATTAAGCTAGCGTTGATAAACTTAGCGTTGATTAAACTTAGCGTTGATAACTTAGCGTTGATAGACTTAGCGTTGATTAAGCTTAGCGTTGATAAACTTAGCGTTGATTAACTTAGCGTTGATAGAACTTAGCGTTGATAAACTTAGCGTTGATAAACTTAGGTTGTTCTGGTTGATAAACTTAGCAGTTGTAACTCCTTTATAGCTAGCTTTGATAAACTTTAGCGTTGATAAACTTAGCGTTGATTAAGCTAGCGTTGATAAACTTAGCGTTGAAACTTGCGTTAGCTAGCGTTGATAAACTTAGCGTTGATAAACTTAGCGTTGATTAAGCTAGCGTTGATAAACTTAGCGTTGATTAACTTAGCGTTGATTAACTTAGCGTTGATTAACTTAGCGTTGATAAACTTAGCGTTGATAAACTTAGCGTTGATAAACTTAGCGTTGATGAACTTAGCGTTGATAAACTTAGCGTTGATAAACTTAGCGTTGATAACTTAGCGTTGATGAACTTAGCGTTGATAAACTTAGCGTTGATAAACTTAGCGTTGATAAGTGTTGTTTGTGTCTGTGTTGGTAAGTTCATTAACTTCCAGTGTGAGGACCCTGACTGATTCCTGCTTCTTTCTTATCTTTAAATTACAACTTTTTCTTGATATAAAAACTTTCACTTCAAGTGTGGTTGTAGTGAGGGAGTTGTCAAGTGTGGTTGTAGTGAGGGAGTTGTCAAGTGTGGTTGTAGTGAGGGAGTTGTCAAGTGTGGTTGTTGTGAGGGAGTTGTCAAGTGTGGATGTAGTGAGGGAGTTGTCAAGTGTGGTTGTAGTGAGGGAGTTGTCAAGTGTGGTTGTTGTGAGGGAGTTGTCAAGTGTGGTTGTTGTGAGGGAGTTGTCAAGTGTGGTTGTAGTGAGGGAGTTGTCAAGTGTGGTTGTTGTGAGGGAGTTGTCAAGTGTGGTTGTTGTGAGGGAGTTGTCAAGTGTGGTTGTTGTGAGGGAGTTGTCAAGTGTGGTTGTTGTGAGGGAGTTGTCAAGTGTGGTTGTTGTGAGGGAGTTGTCAAGTGTGGTTGTTGTGAGGGAGTTGTCAAGTGTGGTTGTTGTGAGGGAGTTGTCAAGTGTGGTTGTTGTGAGGGAGTTGTCAAGTGTGGTTGTTGTGAGGGAGTTGTCAAGTGTGGTTGTTGTGAGGGAGTTGTCAAGTGTGGTTGTTGTGAGGGAGTTGTCAAGTGTGGTTGTTGTGAGGGAGTTGTCAAGTGTGGTTGTAGTGAGGGAGTTGTCAAGTGTGGTTGTTGTGAGGGAGTTGTCAAGTGTGGTTGTTGTGAGGGAGTTGTCAATTGTGGTTGTAGTGAGGGAGTTGTCAAGTGTGGTTGTTGTGAGGGAGTTGTCAAATGTGGTTGTTGTGAGGGAGTGTCAAGTGTGGTTGTTGTGAGGGAGTTGTCAAGTGTGTTGTTGTGAGGTGAGTTGACAAGTGTGGTTGTATGTAGGGGTGTTTCAAGTGTGTTGTTGTGAGGGAGTTGTAAAGTGTGGTTGATTATGTGCGGGAGCTGTGATCAATTAGGTTGATTAATTAGGTGATACTTAGGTTGATAGTTAGCGTTGATTAGTGGGGAGCGTTGATAATTAGCGTTGATTAAGCTTAGCGTGATTTAGCTGTGTTGTTGTTGATGAAGCTTAGCGTTGATAACTTAGCGTGGGGTTTAACTTAGCGTTGATAGATTAGCGATTGATTAAGTAGCGTTGATAAACTTAGCGTGATTTAAGTTGTTAGTCGTGATAATTAGAGTTGATAACTGTGCGTTGATTAAGCGAGCGTTGATCAACTTGGTTGTTTGAATTAATTGCGTTGATAGTAGGAGTTGTCAAGTGTGCGTTGATAATTAGCGTGATTATCAGCGTGTTGATTAGCTAGCTGTTGATAATTAGCGTTGATCATAGCGTTGTTTTAGCGTTGTAAACTTAGCGTTGATAAACTTAGGGTTGATCTAACTTAGCGTTGATAAACTTAGCGTTGTAAGTTTAACGGTGAACTTAGGTGTAATAGCGTTGATAACTTAGCGTTGTATTAGCGTGATACTAGCGTTGATAACTTGTTGTTTGTGTACTTAGCGTTGTCTAGTTGAATTGTGTTGTTTAATGTTGTTAACTGTGGTGTTGATATTAGTGTGAGTGAGATTCAAGTTTGTTGTAAATTCAATGTGTTGTATAAATTGTCAAGTGTGGTTGTTGTAGGGAGTTGTCAAGTGTGGTTGTAGTGAGGGGTTGTCAAGTTGGTTGTGTGAGGAGTTGTCAATGTGGTTGTTGTGAGGGGTTGTCAAGTGTGGTTGTAGTGAGGAGTTGTCAAGTGTGGTTGTTGTGATGGAGTTGTCAAGTGTGGTTGTAGTGAGGGAGTTGTCAAGTGTGGTTGTTGTGAGGGAGTTGATCAAGTGTGGTTGTAGTGCGGAGTTGTCAAGTGTGGTTGTTAGTGAGGGAGTTGTCAAGTGTGGTTGTTGTGAGGGAGTTGTCAAGTGTGGTTGTAGTGAGGGAGTTGTCAAGTGTGGTTGTTGTGAGGGAGTTGTCAAGTGTGGTTGTAGTGAGGGAGTTGTCAAGTGTGGTTGTTGTGAGGGAGTTGTCAAGTGTGGTTGTAGTGAGGGAGTTGTCAAGTGTGGTTGTTGTGAGGGAGTTGTCAAGTGTGGTTGTTGTGAGGGAGTTGTCAAGTGTGGTTGTAGTGAGGGAGTTGTCAAGTGTGGTTGTTGTGAGGGAGTTGTCAAGTGTGGTTGTTGTGAGGGAGTTGTCAAGTGTGGTTGTTGTGAGGGAGTTGTCAAGTGTGGTTGTAGTGAGGGAGTTGTCAAGTGTGGTTGTTGTGAGGGAGTTGTCAAGTGTGGTTGTAGTGAGGGAGTTGTCAATTGTGGTTGTTGTGAGGGAGTTGTCAAGTGTGGTTGTAGTGAGGGAGTTGTCAATTGTGGTTGTTGTGAGGGAGTTGTCAAGTGTGGTTGTAGTGAGGGAGTTGTCAAGTGTGGTTGTTGTGAGGGAGTTGTCAAGTGTGGTTGTAGTGAGGGAGTTGTCAAGTGTGGTTGTTGTGAGGGAGTTGTCAAGTGTGGTTGTTGTGAGGGAGTTGTCAAGTGTGGTTGTTGTGAGGGAGTTGTCAAGTGTGGTTGTAGTGAGGGAGTTGTCAAGTGTGGTTGTTGTGAGGGAGTTGTCAAGTGTGGTTGTAGTGAGGGAGTTGTCAAGTGTGGTTGTTGTGAGGGAGTTGTCAAGTGTGGTTGTTGTGAGGGAGTTGTCAAGTGTGGTTGTTGTGAGGGAGTTGTCAAGTGTGGTTGTTGTGAGGGAGTTGTCAAGTGTGGTTGTTGTGAGGGAGTTGTCAAGTGTGGTTGTAGTGAGGGAGTTGTCAAGTGTGGGTGTTGTGAGGGAGTTGTCAAGTGTGGTTGTTGTGAGGGAGTTGTCAATTGTGGGTGTTGTGAGGGAGTTGTCAAGTGTGGTTGTTGTGAGGGAGTTGTCAAGTGTGGTTGTTGTGAGGGAGTTGTCAACTTTTATGTGGTCGTCAAGCAGAGGTTGTGGTTGTGTTGTGGGAGGTGTTGACGGGCAGGATCATTGTTGTGTCTATTGCCACGGCTCATGAGGTGGTTATGAGGGGGGGGGGAGGACTGTTACCAGGCCTCTTGAGGTGGTTATGGGGTGGGGGTGGGGGGGGGTAAGACTGTTAGCGAGCGAGCGTAATGAGGCGGGAGGGAGGGAGGGAGGGAGGGAGGGAGGGAGGGAGGGAGGAGGGAAGGAGGGAGGGGTCATGGGCTGGTCCTCCTCCCGGACATGAGCATCACTGGAGAAGACTGTGTGGCTGGTGCTGCCCAGCCGGCCCTCCCGCCTCACCTCACCTCACCTCACCTCACGTCTCCCTCATACAACCTGAACCTCCTCACCACACACAACCACGGCTGGTGTCTCCTGCCAG
Organism: Panulirus ornatus; assembly: GCF_036320965.1. Taxonomy (NCBI): domain Eukaryota; kingdom Metazoa; phylum Arthropoda; class Malacostraca; order Decapoda; family Palinuridae; genus Panulirus; species Panulirus ornatus. Next base: position 69,559,796 of record NC_092235.1, read on the forward strand.
CACAAGGGCGGGTTGTGCTGGCGGGTCAACACAAGGGCGGGTTGTGCTGGCGGGTCAACACAAGGGCGGGTTGTGCTGGCGGGTCAACACACCGTGACCTGGGTCACTACCGTTCCCCGGGGGGGGGGGGGGTTATGAAAGTTGTGTTGTGTGGTGCTGGTCACGCTACACTCACTACTCCCCTGTACACCCTCCCACTGGGACACTCTCTCTCTCTCTCTCTCTCTCTCTCTCTCTCTCTCTCTCTCTCTCTCTCTCTCTCTCTCTCTCCCCCCTAGCCACCGGCGGGAGTGCACCAGTAATAATACATGATTCTTTGGCCAGCCACCACCTGCGGCAGCTGGTCTTCCCTCTCCCACCTGCCCCGGGCGACCCCCCCCCCCCCCCCCCCCGGAGTGTTGATGGTTCTGTGGGAGTTAAGTATACATCATGGCATCACATAGCGAGGAGAATAAAGTTTCTTACAAGAAATACAGTAATACAGTAATACAGTAATACAAAGATGTATATCAACTCTGTAATATTATTCAAACGATTATATCACTACATGATGAAGATCATTATATTTTTGTAGTATGTTTCTCAATACAGGAAATACATATCATACCACAGAGGGTATACCTCTGGTTTTGACATGACCAATATATCATACCACAGAGGGTATACCTCTGGTTTTGACATGACCAATATATCATACCACAGAGGGTATACCTCTGGTTTTGACATGACCAATACACAGCGTCTCGCTCGTCCTGGGAGCAATTCTTCACCAACCACACCTCCTGCCACACCTCCTGCCACATTTGCCACACTGCCACACACATGATGCAGGAAAACATCGTATGTGTGTGTGTGTGTGTATATTTATAAAATATATATATATATATATATATATATATATATATATATATATATATATATATATCTTTTCTTTCTTTCAAACTATTCGCCATTTCCTGCGTTAGCGAGGTAGCGTTAAGAACAGAGGACTGGGCCTCTGAGGGAATATCCTCACCTGGCCTCGTTTTCTGTTCCTTCTTTTGGAAAATTAAAAAAAAAAAAAAAACAAGAGGGGAGGATTTCCAGATCCCCGCTCCCTCCCCTTTTAGTCGCCTTCTACGACACGCAGGGAATACGTGGCAAGTATTCTTTCTCCCCTATCCTCAGGGATATATATATATATATATATATATATATATATATATATATATATATATAATCCATTGCGATTGAGAAAATGTAAGAAGCTGACGCAGATTAACAAAAGAAACGTTGGTCAGAAGGTGAAGGGTCATGAGTGGAGACATGACACGGTCACCAGCAGGTCAGTGACCCACCGCCGCCCGCCGCTCCTGACGGTGACCACGTCACGTGACGAGCGGGGGGGGGGGGGGGGGGCTGCCCCTGACACCATGGTATAGTCTCATCGCAGACTCTCTCTCTCTCTCTCTCTCTCTCTCTCTCTCTCTCTCTCTCTCTCTCTCTCTCTCCCCTGTCGTCAGCAGTGGGAGATGTGGTGGGCATCATACACAGTGGAGCAGGTGACCCAGTTCCCCTGTTGTTCAGTGGTTACTTGCCCCTCCCACCCGTCAGTAACCACTCAACACTTCACTAACTACTCAACCAAATCCTAATTATCTGTCCAAAGCTGTTAGCGGCCGCCCAGGTGACCTGTTTCCTTCCCTGTCCATAACCTGTCTCCCACTGCCTGTCTGACTCCCGTCCACCAGGTGACGGGCCCGCCAGCCTCCCACTCTGCAACATGACAGTATTGACAGAGGCCTGGGGTGGCCCTGCCCCCCCCACCCCCACCCGGCAAACACTAACGACTACTGAGGTAAACAATAATGAATTATGTAAACAGTTAAGCACTGTGAGGCAAACAATGGTATGTACAGGGAAAACAAAGACTTTGCCTTCTTCTTAATTATGAGATGAACGTCTGAACACCCACACACACACACACACACACACACACACACACACACACACGTACACAGTTTACATCGTGGTTTACACGGAGTCTTGTGTGGCAGTGAGCCATGATAGGTGGTCAGTCATGCTGGGGTCAGACGTCATCACGTGATGCTGGGACACATGGAAGTCCCAGGGTAAACACTACGGCACGCCGCTGGTCACGTCCTCTTCCCTTCATTTCCAGCTGGTGTTCCAGCTTCGTGATCAGCCTCCCATGTGGGTCAGGGTCAAATGCTCTCTTGCAGTCCAGATACAGACAGCCCCCCCCCCCCCCGGCTCAGTCCTGAGCTCACTCTCTCGTAGAAATCTGAGCAGTTAATACTGAGCAACGTTCTCCCCTCCAGCCATGACGGACCACCAACCTCACCTCACCTCACCTCCTCACCCACCATGACTGACCACCAACCTCACCTCACCTCACCTCACCACACCTCACCCACCATGATGGATCACACCAACCTCACCTCACCTCACCTCACCACACCTCACCCACCATGATGGACCACCAACCTCACCTCACCTCACCTCACCACACCTCACCCACCATGATGGACCACACCAACCTCACCTCACCTCACCACACCTCACCCACCATGATGGATCACACCAACCTCACCTCACCTCACCTCACCTCACCCACCATGATGGACCACACCAACCTCACCTCACCTCACCCACCATGACGGACCACCAACCTCACCTCACCTCACCTCACCCACCATGATGGACCACACCAACCTCACCTCACCTCACCTCACCTCACCCACCATGATGGACCACACCAACCTCACCTCACCTCACCCACCAGGAA
>NC_092235.1:69565083-69652583 GCF_036320965.1 Panulirus ornatus
CCCCCTCCTCCCCCTGGCAATCCTGCTGAATTATTCACACAACAGTTTGATGGATCAGCCAATCACGGCCCTGTCACCCTGACCACTTCTCACACTCCAATAAAACATGTCAAAACTTTTGACAACATACTATATTAAACATTACACTTTATATATATATATATATATATATATATATATATATATATATATATATATATATATATATATATATATATATATATGAAGGTGAAATCGCACTTCAGTTCATACAATTTTATTTAATGTAATTTTTCTGTACATGTGGCACGACATGTTTCGTGGAGACAATCCACCTCATCATCAGGTGTCAATACTTAACAAAGTTATCTAAATCCCAACATCACACTTGAGTCCCGCCGTCCAGCACCAATCTGTACAGACCAACCACTGTCCACTTTGTCTGGCAGTAACCGTTGTAAGGGAGAGTGATTAAGAGGGGGTCACGTGGTGGGGGTTGACCTGGGTAGCTGGGTGTGTCTTGAAGAACTTTTTTAATCTTTTCGTGTTTTGTCAATTCTCTTATAATGATTTGGTTAATGCTAGGATGGGCTTTAGAATTGTCTGGGAACAAATTAAAGTTCTTAATATTAGCAATCAAGACAGATTCAATGACTTTGCGGGTGGTATAATCAGCAGAGGGGTACAGAATAACGGGATTTTCAATATCTATGGCCAGGGTGATGATTTTCATACAATGTTTAGCGTTGGCAATGTTGTGGTCATCCCTGCATGACGGTGTCAATAACACTTCTCACATATAGTTACACCTCCGTGGCTTCTATGAATACCCTCAGTAGTGGGAGCCAGTGATTCAACCATTACCAGAACAACGTGTGTTCAACCAAAATACTTTGAACTAACTTTTGTTTGATACCTGACTTGAGTGCTGACCTCACAGCTGAACCTGTTACTCATGTATGAGTCACGTGAACCTGTGTTACTCATGTATGAGTCACGTGAACCTGTGTTACTCATGTATGAGTCACGTGAACCCGTGTTACTCATGTATGAGTCACGTGAACCCGTGTTACTCATGTATGAGTCACGTGAACGTGTGGTGAGTAATGTTGTTGTTGCTGGATTGTGAAGCAGTGTTGCTGGAGTTGTGCTGGTCCAGGCAGAGGCTGGCTGGTCTTGTACTGACAAAATGATCCAGTTTGTACACGTGGGATAGCGAGCACAGATGGCTGCTGGCCAGCGGTCAACACTGACACTGGGGTCTGTAGCGGAGGTCTGTAAGCAAGAGGTAATGTGTGGTCAGCGGGAGGACCAGCCTCCCGACCCTGTAGGACCTGAGACATGGCTGGCCAAGTGTGGCCAGAAGGGATCAATGTAACGTTAGTGTCATCAGCAAGCTCGACCGACCTGGCCAATTACCTGGCCAAGTGATGTGGCCATCGAGCCCCACACACACACACACACACACACACACACAGACACACACACACACACACACAGACACACACACACACACAGACACACACACACACACAGACACACACACAGACACACACACACACACACACACACACACACACACACACACACACACACACAGACACACGCCCCGCCCACAAACATGACCACACAAACACCGAGTTCATCTCTCAATATAAACTTGATCATTGTAACTGTTTCTTCATTCTTCTATCATTATATATATGATATCAATTTATTATTATTATTAGTATATATATATATATATATATATATATATATATATATATATATATATATATATATATATATATATATATATATATATATATGGGGGCCACATCGGGGAGAGGTTGAGTCGTGTAACAAGACAGTAATTCTGCCATTTATGAGCCGCCTCAGGATCCGGGGCAAGAGGCAGTGGCCTGGGGCAAGAGGCAGTGGCCCGGGGCAAGAGGCAGTGGTCCGGGGCAAGAGGCAGTGGCCCGGGGCAAGAGTCAGTGGCCCGGGGCAAGAGGCATTGGCGCGGGGCAAGAGGCAGTGGCCCGGGGCAAGAGGCAGTGGCGCAGGGCAAGAGGCAGCTGGCAGGAGAGGTCCTTGTGGTGTACCGCCGATGTTCATCGAGCGTTGGCGGGCTTGTAATGAGCCGCCAGCCGTGGTTAACGACGCCTAACGAGGCTATAATGAAGGAATGACGACACAGTATAGTAGTGGAGACCTACCACCATCACTACCACCATCACTACCACCACTATTACCACCACTACCACCATCACTACCATCATCACTACCACCACCATTACCACCACTACCACCATCACTACCATCATCACTACCACCACCATTACCACCACTACCACCATCACTACCATCATCACTACCACCACCATTACCACCACTACCACCACCATTACCACCACTACCACCACTGCTAGAGTGCCACTACAAGCACCGGAGCAACAGAGAACAACAGAACTCAGGCAACAGATCAGTTTCGAGTCAACAGCTGAGCAGAGCAGATGGAATGTGTGTTGTTTACCTGCAGCAGAGCAGGATGTGTGTTGGTGGTGGCTGGATTGTAACATCATCAAGTCTCGTGTTGGATGCTAGTTACTGAAGAACGTGTTGAACAATAACTCCTGGAAAGTTCACCAGTTAGTCCTGGAATGATCAACTGTAACTCCTGGAAAGTTTAACAGTATAAGGGGGTCACTGTGACCCGCGGGGTCAGACTTGGGGTCACAGGTCTGCCTCAGACTCAGCCACGTCAAAATTCCAGGCGACATTTTCCGGGCCAGTGGTCAGCTCTGGCCTGGAAAAGAAACTCTATATTCAATTTTCGTCAGAATTTTTCTCCACTTTCCTTCAACCTGGAAAAAAAATCTTTTTTTTCCCAGCAAAACCTCGGCCAACACTTCCACCTTTATCTTCCAGCTTCACAAACCAACGAAACCCAACGATTTCCGAGTTTTTACCACAACCCAGCCATCAACTACCACAACCCAGCCACCAACAACCACAACCCAGCCACCAACAACCACAACCCAGCCACCAACAACCACAACCCAGCCACGAACAACCACAACCCAGCCACCAACAACCACAACCCAGCCACCAACAACCACAACCCAGCCACCAACAACCACAACCCAGCCACCAACAACCACAATCTACAACCACAACCATAGTAACTCGACCCCCTGGTGGCTGGCAGTGTCACTATCATCAGTGAAGGCAATAATGTCACACGGGAATTGTAATATTTCCTCAACAATCATCAGCCAACATCACATACATACATACATGTGAAACTACATAATGTTACCCCCTACTGTGTGTGAGTGGTGTTACCCCCTACTGTGTGTGAGTGGTGTTACCCCCTACTGTGTGTGAGTGGTGGTACCCCCTACTGTGTGTGAGTGGTGTTACCCCCTACTGTGTGTGAGTGATGATACCCCCTACTGTGTGTGAGTGGTGTTACCCCCTACTGTGTGTGAGTGATGATGCCCCCTACTGTGTGTGAGTGGTGGTACCCCCTACTGTGTGTGAGTGATGATACCCCCTACTGTGTGTGAGTGGTGTTACCCCCTACTGTGTGTGAGTGATGATACCCCCTGCTGTGTGTGAGTGGTGTTACCCCCTACTGTGTGTGAGTGGTGGTACCCCCCTACTGTGTGTGAGTGGTGGTACCCCCTACTGTGTGTGAGTGATGATACCCCCTACTGTGTGTGAGTGGTGGTACCCCCTACTGTGTGTGAGTGATGATACCCCCTACTGTGTGTGAGTGATGATACCCCCTACTGTGTGTGAGTGATGATACCCCCTACTGTGTGTGAGTGGTGGTACCCCCTACTGTGTGTGAGTGATGATACCCCCTACTGTGTGTGAGTGGTGATACCCCCTGCTGTGTGTGAGTGATGATACCCCCTACTGTGTGTGAGTGGTGATACCCCCTGCTGTGTGTGAGTGATGATACCCCCTGCTGTGTGTGAGTGGTGTTACCCCCTGCTGTGTGTGAGTGGTGATACCCCTGCTGTGTGTGAGTGGTGATACCCCCTGCTGTGTGTGAGTGGTGATACCCCTGCTGTGTGTGAGTGGTGATACCCCCTGCTGTGTGTGAGTGATGATACCCCCTACTGTGTGTGAGTGATGATACCCCCTACTGTGTGTGAGTGGTGATACCCCCTACTGTGTGTGAGTGGTGTTACCCCCTACTGTGTGTGAGTGGTGATACCCCCTACTGTGTGTGAGTGGTGTTACCCCCTGCTGTGTGTGAGTGGTGATACCCCCTGCTGTGTGTGAGTGGTGTTACCCCCTACTGTGTGTGAGTGGTGTTACCCCCTACTGTGTGTGAGTGGTGATACCCCCTGCTGTGTGTGAGTGGTGTTACCCCCTACTGTGTGTGAGTGGTGTTACCCCTTACTGTGTGTGAGTGATGATACCCCCTACTGTGTGTGAGTGGTGTTACCCCCTACTGTGTGTGAGTGATGATACCCCCTACTGTGTGTGAGTGGTGGTACCCCCTACTGTGTGTGAGTGATGATACCCCCTACTGTGTGTGAGTGGTGTTACCCCCTGCTGTGTGTGAGTGGTGATACCCCCTACTGTGTGTGAGTGGTGATACCCCCTGCTGTGTGTGAGTGGTGTTACCTACTACTGTGTGTGAGTGGTGTTACCCCCTGCTGTGTGTGAGTGGTGTTACCCCTGCTGTGTGTGAGTGATGATACCCCCTACTGTGTGTGAGTGGTGTTACCCCCTGCTGTGTGTGAGTGGTGTTACCCCCTGCTGTGTGTGAGTGGTGTTCCCCCTGCTGTGTGTGAGTGGTGTTACCCCCTGCTGTGTGAGTGGTGTTACCCCTGCTGTGTGTGAGTGGTGTTACCCCCTGCTGTGTGTGAGTGGTGTTACCCCCTGCTGTGTGTGAGTGATGATACCCCCTGCTGTGTGTGAGTGGTGTTACCCCCTACTGTGTGTGAGTGGTGTTACCCCCTGCTGTGTGTGAGTGGTGTTACCCCCTGCTGTGTGTGAGTGGTGTTACCCCTGCTGTGTGTGAGTGGTGATACCCCCTACTGTGTGTGAGTGATGATACCCCCTACTGTGTGTGAGCGATGATACCCCCTACTGTGTGTGAGTGGTGATACCCCCTACTGTGTGTGAGTGGTGATACCCCCTGCTGTGTGTGAATGGTGTTACCCCTGCTGTTTGTGAGTGGTGATACCCCCTGCTGTGTGTGAATGGTGTTACCCCTGCTGTGTGTGAGTGGTGTTACCCCCTGCTGTGTGTGAGTGGTGTTACCCCCTACTGTGTGTGAGTGGTGTTACCCCCTGCTGTGTGTGAGTGGTGTTATCCCCTGCTGTGTGTGAGTGATGATACCCCCTGCTGTGTGTGAGTGGTGTTACCCCCTACTGTGTGTGAGTGGTGTTACCCCCTGCTGTGTGTGAGTGGTGTTACCCCCTGCTGTGTGTGAGTGGTGTTACCCCTGCTGTGTGTGAGTGGTGATACCCCCTACTGTGTGTGAGTGGTGTTACCCCCTGCTGTGTGTGAGTGGTGTTACCCCTGCTGTGTGTTAGTGATGATACCCCCCACTGTGTGTGAGTGGTGTTACCCCCTGTTGTGTGTGAGTGGTGTTACCCCCTGCTGTGTGTGAGTGGTGTTACCCCTGCTGTGTGTGAGTGGTGTTACCCCCTGCTGTGTGTGAGTGGTGTTACCCCCTGCTGTGTGTGAGTGGTGTTACCCCCTGCTGTGTGTGAGTGGTGTTACCCCCTGCTGTGTGTGAGTGGTGTTACCCCCTGCTGTGTGTGAGTGGTGTTACCCCCTGCTGTGTGTGAGTGGTGTTACCCCTGCTGTGTGTGAGTGATGATACCCCCTACTGTGTGTTAGTGGTGTTACCCCCTACTGTGTGTGAGTGGTGTTACCCCCTGCTGTGTGAGTGGTGTTACCCCCTGCTGTGTGTGAGTGGTGTTACCCCCTGCTGTGTGTGAGTGGTGTTACCCCCTGCTGTGTGTGAGTGGTGTTACCCCCTGCTGTGTGTGAGTGGTGTTACCCCCTACTGTGTGTGAGTGGTGTTACCCCCTACTGTGTGTGAGTGATGATACCCCCTACTGTGTGTGAGTGGTGTTACCCCCTACTGTGTGTGAGTGGTTATACCCCCTACTGTGTGTGAGTGATGATACCCCCTACTGTGTGTGAGCGATGATACCCCCTACTGTGTGTGAGTGGTGATACCCCCTACTGTGTGTGAGTGGTGATACCCCCTGCTGTGTGTGAATGGTGTTACCCCTGCTGTGTGTGAGTGGTGATACCCCCTGCTGTGTGTGAATGGTGTTACCCCTGCTGTGTGTGAGTGGTGTTACCCCCTGCTGTGTGTGAGTGGTGTTACCCCCTACTGTGTGTGAGTGGTGTTACCCCCTGCTGTGTGTGAGTGGTGTTACCCCTGCTGTGTGTGAGTGATGATACCCCCTACTGTGTGTGAGTGGTGTTACCCCCTACTGTGTGTGAGTGGTGTTACCCCCTGCTGTGTGAGTGGTGTTACCCCCTGCTGTGTGTGAGTGGTGTTACCCCCTGCTGTGTGTGAGTGGTGTTACCCCCTGCTGTGTGTGAGTGGTGTTACCCCCTGCTGTGTGTGAGTGGTGTTACCCCCTGCTGTGTGTGAGTGGTGTTACCCCCTGCTGTGTGTGAGTGGTGTTACCCCCTGCTGTGTGTGAGTGGTGTTACCCCCTGCTGTGTGTGAGTGGTGTTACCCCTGCTGTGTGTGAGTGGTGTTACCCCCTGCTGTGTGTGAGTGGTGTTACCCCCTACTGTGTGTGAGTGGTGTTACCCCCTACTGTGTGTGAGTGGTGTTACCCCCTGCTGTGTGTGAGTGGTGTTACCCCCTGCTGTGTGTGAGTGGTGTTACCCCTGCTGTGTGTGAGTGGTGTTACCCCCTGCTGTGTGTGAGTGGTGTTACCCCCTGCTGTGTGTGAGTGGTGTTACCCCCTGCTACCCCCTACCAATGCCTCTCTCATGCTAATGACAACAACAAGATTCCCAAGACGTTTGAACCAACTTCATCAACTTTCTTTACATAAACCGTCCATTGCGTCCCAGGACACATTCACCGTCCATTGCGTCCCAGGACACATTCACCGTCCATTGCGTCCCAGGACACATTCACCGTCCAGTGTGTCCCAGGACACATTCACCGTCCAGTGTGTCCCAGGACACATTTACCGTCCAGTGCGTCCCAGGACACATTCACCGTCCAGTGCGTCCCAGGACACATTCACCGTCCAGTGCGTCCCAGGACACATTTACCGTCCAGTGCGTCCCAGGACACATTCACCGTCCAGTGTGTCCCAGGACACATTCACCGTCCAGTGCGTCCCAGGACACATTCACCGTCCAGTGTGTCCCAGGACACATTCACCGTCCAGTGCGTCCCAGGACCCATTCACCGTCCAGTGCGTCCCAGGACACATTTACCGTCCAGTGCATCCCAGGACACATTCACCGTCCAGTGCGTCCCAGGACACATTTACCGTCCAGTGCGTCCCAGGACACATTCACCGTCCAGTGTGTCCCAGGACACATTCACCGTCCAGTGCGTCCCAGGACACATTCACCGTCCAGTGTGTCCCAGGACACATTCACCGTCCAGTGCGTCCCAGGACACATTTACCGTCCAGTGCGTCCTAGGACACATTCACTGTCCAGTGTGTCCCTGGACACATTCACCGTCCAGTGTGTCCCTGGACACATTCACCGTCCAGTGCGTCCCAGGACACATTCACCGTCCAGTGCGTCCCAGGACACATTCACCGTCCAGTGTGTCCCAGGATATAAGAAGTTATGCGTTCTCTTTCTTATAGAGTGTCAGTGTGTGTGTGTGTGTGTGTGTGTGTGTGGGTGTGTGCGCGTGTGTGTGTGGGTGTGTGTGTGTGTGCGCGCGCGTGTGTGTGTGTGTGTGTGTGCGCGTGTGTGTGTGTGTGTGTGTGTGTGTGTGTGTGTATGTATGCAGGGCAACATACAGTAACGTGCAGTCGGGGGTGGACCAAGATGCCGTGGTTCATGGCTCAGGTCATATAATATGGCCACAAAACTCCAGTTTCTCCCACTTGCCCAGACCACAACACCAGACCCTCACAATCTACATACAATGTGTTGCTATTGTGTTGCTGGTGAGGCAGTGTCTGTGTTGTCAGCTGTGTTTCCAGTGTATTATGGAAGGTGGGTGTTCATACACAGCTGTGTACCGTGCCTGTGTACTGTGCTTGTTGCGTCACTCCCCGCGTGTGGATCTGTGCCAAACTACGCAAAGTTTACACCAGCTCTGTGCATCAGTCTGTACACAGAGTCTCTGGCTTTTTGACATAGTGAGGTGACATGACATAGTGAGGGACATGACATAGTGAGGTGACATGACATGGGCAACATGCAACACCAAAGGTCACCTCGGGTCAGAGGAAAGATGTAACAGCCAATGAATGAAGAAGTTCGTGGTGAGTGTACAGGTGTGTGTACACCTGACTCTTGAAGGTAGACAGGTTGTAGGATAAGAGAGACACAGCTCAGCTAGGTCAGGGTCTGAGTGGCATCACATGGTCATCTCTCGTGTGGCTCTTTGATGTGTTTGTGTTGTGTTGACAGTGAACGTTGTATGTGTTATATGTATTACATATTTCGTGAAGTTGTATAGTGAGAACATACTGTATATAGTGAGAACATACTGTATATAGTGAGAACATGCTGTATATAGTGAGAACATACTGTATATAGTGAGAACATACTGTATATAGATGATGAATATTGCATTTCGTGTCGTGGTCATCAACCTGTACATTTCACTTCTCATTATACTGTAGTTCCTGTAATGACCTTGGTCACCTTGTACATTGACGTAGTCCTCAAGATTGTGACTTCCCTCATGACCTGTGCCTCGTCTGTAAACATGTAGGCAGGAGTCCACACCTTCTGGCAAGTCATACATCGGTCAAGATGAGTAGTAGTGCCAGGACTCAACCCTGCAGCACTCCGCTCCTCACCTCCACCCAGTTTGAGTAGGTTCCTCTGACATGCGTCCTTTGTTCCCCTTTGGTAAGATAATGCAGTCTCCTCCTTATTCCTGCCTGGTGATCCAGCTTCGTAATCAGTCTCCCATGCAGTACAATTTTAGTCTCAAATGTTTTCTGGCAGCCCAGGTACAAACAGTCCACCCAGCCATACGTTTTGGTCAAGACAGAGCTCACTCTCTCGTAGAAATCTAAGACGTTCTTTACACATGACTCCATTTCCCTAAAGCCATGTATTCCCTGGCTGGGGTAAGTGTTCTTCAGTTAAGATTCATCCATTTGCTTTCTGCTATCTGTTGACTGGAACCTTCACCCTTACCGGCATCTGGTGACGTCATCAGGGTTTGTTTACGAAGTTCTCGTCTCTGATTGGCTCCTGTTCACCAGCAGTAATGGGCAGTTACGCCTGGTTGTTGTCACGCTCAATTACTGAATCAATAACATCGTTAAGGGATTAATTACTGGAGTAATGTGTTGCAGATTTCACCTCCCCTGTCTGTGTCTATGTCTCACTACCCCTGAGTGTCTCTATGTCTCACTACCCCTGAGTGTCTCTATGTCTCACTACCCCTGAGTGTCTCTATGTCTCACTACCCCTGAGTGTCTCTATGTCTCACTACCCCTGAGTGTCTCTATGTCTCACTACCCCTGAGTGTCTCTATGTCTCACTACCCCTGAGTGTCTCTATGTCTCACTACCCCTGAGTGTCTCTATGTCTCACTACCCCTGAGTGTCTCTATGTCTCACTACCCCTGAGTGTCTCTATGTCTCACTACCCCTGAGTGTTTCACCCGCTGGTTTGCCTCACTGTACCGTCTCCCTCACCAACCACCACAGGTTCACCGCCATCACAGCACCACACAACCTCACACCCAGCACGGTCGACCAGGGTGCTTACTGTCAGGTCTCCAGGTCTCAGGGCTGAGGGCCCTAGATCTTAGGGCTGAGGGCCCTAGATCTCAGGGCTGAGGGCCCTAGATCTCAGGGCTGAGGGCCCTAGATCTCAGGGCTGAGGGCCCTAGGTCTCAGGGTGAGGGCCCTAGGTCTTAGGGCTGAGGGCCCTAGATCTCAGGACTGAGGGCCCTAGATCTCAGGACTGAGGGCCCTAGATCTCAGAATGTTAACCCCGTCTGCCATGCTCTCCTGGCCTCATCTTATGTGGTAATGTTAACCCCGTCTGCCATGCTCTCCTGGCCTTATCTTATGTGGTAATGTTAACCCCGTCTGCCATGCTCTCCTGGCCTCATCTTATGTGGTAATGTTAACCCCGTCTGCCATGCTCTCCTGGCCTTATCTTATGTGGTAATGTTAACACCGTCTGCCATGCTCTCCTGGCCTTATCTTATGTGGTAATGTTAACCCCGTCTGCCATGCTCTCCTGGCCTTATCTTATGTGGTAATGTTAACCCTGTCTGCCATGCTCTCCTGACCTTATCTTATGTGGTAATGTTAACCCCGTCTGCCATGCTCTCCTGACCTTATCTTATGTGGTAATGTTAACCCCGTCTGCCATGCTCTCCTGGCCTTATCTTATGTGGTAATGTTAACCCCGTCTGCCATGCTCTCCTGACCTTATCTTATGTGGTAATGTTAACCCCGTCTGCCATGCTCTCCTGGCCTTATCTTATGTGGTAATGTTAACCCCGTCTGCCATGCTCTCCTGGCCTTATCTTATGTGGTAATGTTAACCCTGTCTGCCATGCTCTCCTGGCCTTATCTTATGTGGTAATGTTAACCCCGTCTGCCATGCTCTCCTGGCCTTATCTTATGTGGTAATGTTAACCCTGTCTGCCATGCTCTCCTGACCTTATCTTATGTGGTAATGTTAACCCTGTCTGCCATGCTCTCCTGACCTTATCTTATGTGGTAATGTTAACCCTGTCTGCCATGCTCTCCTGGCCTTATCTTATGTGGTAATGTTAACCCCGTCTGCCATGCTCTCCTGACCTTATCTTATGTGGTAATGTTAACCCTGTCTGCCATGCTCTCCTGGCCTTATCTTATGTGGTAATGTTAACCCCGTCTGCCATGCTCTCCTGGCCTTATCTTATGTGGTAATGTTAACCCTGTCTGCCATGCTCTTCTGGCCTTATCTTATGTGATAATGTTAACCCCGTCTGCCATGCTCTCCTGGCCTTATCTTATGTGGTAATGTTAACCCCGTCTGCCATGCTCTCCTGGCCTTATCTTATGTGGTAATGTTAACCCTGTCTGCCATGCTCTCCTGGCCTTATCTTATGTGATAATGTTAACCCCGTCTGCCATGCTCTCCTGGCCTTATCTTATGTGGTAATGTTAACCCTGTCTGCCATGCTCTCCTGGCCTTATCTTATGTGATAATGTTAACCCCGTCTGCCATGCTCTCCTGGCCTTATCTTATGTGGTAATGTTAACCCTGTCTGCCATGCTCTCCTGGCCTTATCTTATGTGATAATGTTAACACCGTCTGCCATGCTCTCCTGGCCTTATCTTATGTGGTAATGTTAACCCTGTCTGCCATGCTCTCCTGGCCTTATCTTATGTGATAATGTTAACCCCGTCTGCCATGCTCTCCTGGCCTTATCTTATGTGGTAATGTTAACCCCGTCTGCCATGCTCTCCTGGCCTTATCTTATGTGGTAATGTTAACCCTGTCTGCCATGCTCTCCTGGCCTTATCTTATGTGATAATGTTAACCCCGTCTGCCATGCTCTCCTGGCCTTATCTTATGTGGTAATGTTAACCCTGTCTGCCATGCTCTCCTGGCCTTATCTTATGTGATAATGTTAACCCCGTCTGCCATGCTCTCCTGGCCTTATCTTATGTGGTAATGTTAACCCCGTCTGCCATGCTCTCCTGGCCTTATCTTATGTGATAATATCTTTATTTATCGAGAAACGAGATATAACAAGGACAGGTGAGGGGGGGGGGGGGGTACAGAGCGTACAGTGGGTACAGTACAGAGGAGGAGGAAGGGTGAGGATACAACAAATACATGGATAACATGACGGTACATGATGGTACTGGGGATAACATGATGATACATGATACTGGGGATAACATGATGATACATGATACTGGGGATAACATGATGATACATGATACTGGGGATAACATGATGATACATGATACTGGGATAACATGATGATACATGATACTGGGATGACATGATGATACATGATACTGGGGATAACATGATGATACATGATACTGGGGATGACATGATGATACATGATACTGGGGATAACATGATGATACATGATACTGGGATAACATGATGATACATGATACTGGGGATAACATGATGATACATGATACTGGGGATAACATGATGATACATGATACTGGGGATAACATGATGATACATGATACTGGGGATAACATGATGATACATGATACTGGGGATAACATGATGATACATGATACTGGGGATAACATGATGATACATGATACTGGGGATAACATGATGATACATGATACTGGGGATAACATGATGATACATGATACTGGGGATAACATGATGATACATGATACTGGGGATAACATGATGATACATGATACTGGGGATAACATGATGATACATGATACTGGGATAACATGATGATACATGATACTGGGGATAACATGATGATACATGATACTGGGGATAACATGATGATACATGATACTGGGATAACATGATGATACATGATACTGGGGATAACATGATGATACATGATACTGGGGATAACATGATGATACATGATACTGGGATAACATGATGATACATGATACTGGGGATAACATGATGATACATGATACTGGGGATAACATGATGATACATGATACTGGGGATAACATGATGATACATGATACTGGGGATAACATGATGATACATGATACTGGGGATAACATGATGATACATGATACTGGGGATAACATGATGATACATGATACTGGGGATAACATGATGATACATGATACTGGGGATAACATGATGATACATGATACTGGGGATAACATGATGATACATGATACTGGGGATAACATGATGATACATGATACTGGGGATAACATGATGATACATGATACTGGGATAACATGATGATACATGATACTGGGATAACATGATGATACATGATACTGGGGATAACATGATGATACATGATACTGGGGATAACATGATGATACATGATACTGGGGATAACATGATGATACATGATACTGGGGATAACATGATGATACATGATACTGGGGATAACATGATGATACATGATACTGGGGATAACATGATGATACATGATACTGGGGATAACATGATGATACATGATACTGGGGATGACATGATGATACATGATACTGGGGATAACATGATGATACATGATACTGGGGATAACATGATGATACATGATACTGGGGATAACATGATGATACATGATACTGGGGATAACATGATGATACATGATACTGGGGATAACATGATGATACATGATACTGGGGATAACATGATGATACATGATACTGGGGATGACATGATGATACATGATACTGGGGATAACATGATGATACATGATACTGGGGATAACATGATGATACATGATACTGGGATAACATGATGATACATGATACTGGGGATAACATGATGATACATGATACTGGGGATAACATGATGATACATGATACTGGGGATGACATGATGATACATGATACTGGGGATAACATGATGATACATGATACTGGGGATAACATGATGATACATGATACTGGGGATGACATGATGATACATGATACTGGGGATAACATGATGATACATGATACTGGGGATACATGATGATACATGATACTGGGATAACATGATGATACATGATACTGGGGATAACATGATGATACATGATACTGGGGATAACATGATGATACATGATACTGGGGATAACATGATGATACATGATACTGGGGATAACATGATGATACATGATACTGGGGATAACATGATGATACATGATACTGGGGATAACATGATGATACATGATACTGGGATAACATGATGATACATGATACTGGGATGACATGATGATACATGATACTGGGGATAACATGATGATACATGATACTGGGGATAACATGATGATACATGATACTGGGGATAACATGATGATACATGATACTGGGGATAACATGATGATACATGATACTGGGATGACATGATGATACATGATACTGGGATGACATGATGATACATGATACTGGGATAACATGATGATACATGATACTGGGATGACATGATGATACATGATACTGGGATAACATGATGATACATGATACTGGGGATAACATGATGATACATGATACTGGGATAACATGATGATACATGATACTGGGGATAACATGATGATACATGATACTGGGGATAACATGATGATACATGATACTGGGGATAACATGATGATACATGATACTGGGGATAACATGATGATACATGATACTGGGATAACATGATGATACATGATACTGGGGATAACATGATGATACATGATACTGGGGATAACATGATGATACATGATACTGGGGATAACATGATGATACATGATACTGGGGATAACATGATGATACATGATACTGGGGATAACATGATGATACATGATACTGGGGATAACATGATGATACATGATACTGGGGATAACATGATGATACATGATACTGGGATAACATGATGATACATGATACTGGGATGACATGATGATACATGATACTGGGGATAACATGATGATACATGATACTGGGGATAACATGATGATACATGATACTGGGGATAACATGATGATACATGATACTGGGGATAACATGATGATACATGATACTGGGATAACATGATGATACATGATACTGGGGATAACATGATGATACATGATACTGGGGATAACATGATGATACATGATACTGGGATAACATGATGATACATGATACTGGGGATAACATGATGATACATGATACTGGGGATAACATGATGATACATGATACTGGGATAACATGATGATACATGATACTGGGGATGACATGATGATACATGATACTGGGATAACATGATGATACATGATACTGGGGATGACATGATGATACATGATACTGGGGATAACATGATGATACATGATACTGGGGATAACATGATGATACATGATACTGGGATAACATGATGATACATGATACTGGGGATAACATGATGATACTGGGGATGACATGATGATACTGGGATGACATGATGATACTGGGGATGACATGATGATACATGATACTGGGGATGACATGATGATACTGGGGATAACATGATGATACATGATACTGGGGATGACATGATGATACTGGGGATGACATGATGATACTGGGGATGACATGATGATACATGATACTGGGGATGACATGATGATACTGGGGATAACATGATGATACATGATACTGGGGATAACATGATGATACTGGGGATGACATGATGATACATGATACTGGGGATAACATGATGATACATGATACTGGGGATGACATGATGATAAATGATACTGGGGATGACATGATGATACATGATACTGGGGATAACACTTGTAACAAATCAAGACTTGAATGATTGATGACAACTGTATGATGGTTGACCCAGGCCACGTGTAGTACATGTTCAGGCAGTGAAGTACATGTTCAGGTCAGTGTAGTACATGTTCAGGCAGTGAAGTACATGTTCAGGTCAGTGTAGTACATGTTCAGGCAGTGAAGTACATGTTCAGGTCAGTGTAGTACATGTTCAGGCAGTGAAGTACATGTTCAGGTCAGTGTAGTACATGTTCAGGCAGTGAAGTACATGTTCAGGTCAGTGTAGTACATGTTCAGGCAGTGAAGTACATGTTCAGGTCAGTGTAGTACATGTTCAGGCAGTGAAGTACATGTTCAGGTCAGTGTAGTACATGTTCAGGCAGTGAAGTACATGTTCAGGTCAGTGTAGTACATGTTCAGGCAGTGAAGTACATGTTCAGGTCAGTGTAGTACATGTTCAGGCAGTGAAGTACATGTTCAGGTCAGTGTAGGATGATACAGTGTACCACAGGGAGGAGGGGGGGGGGTTAACAGCCCTACATTACTGTGCAACAAACAAATCTTGTTTACTTGTGAAGCAAAATGTCACTTGTTGCAAATCTCTCTCAACATACATTAATCTTTTCCTCATAATTATGTTTCACGAATAATATCTAACATGTTATTATTATCATACAAGATTATACTTAATAACTACCAGCTTGGTGAAGACTGTGTATAGAGATGAATAATGACAACACATCATAACCAGATTATATATGGAAATAATGACAACCCATTATAACAAGATTATACCCGGAAGTGATTATTACCAATCATAACAAGGTTATACACGGAAGTGATTATTACCAATCATAACAAGGTTATACACGGTAGTGATTATTACCAATCATAACAAGATTATCAGTAATCATTACAGATACCGTATTTACATCAGACAAGTTGTCGACAATTGTACGGTAGTTAGAGACCTGTGACGACCTTCACTGTCATTAGGGTCAGGTCAAAGGTCGGTCGTCATATTGACAGATTGTTCCATCTACTCAAAGGTCGTACAGCTGTACTCAAGGGTCGTGCCGTCGTGCTCAAGGGTCGTGCCGTCGTGCTCAAGGGTCGTGCCGTCGTGCTCAAGGGTCGTGCCGTCGTGCTCAAGGGTCGTACTGAGTTGGTCAATATCAACCCACAGTTTAAACTTGTAACACAACATTGCGTAGTGACCACCACAAACAATGATCTCCACATGCCGTGACCACCACAAACAATAAATACCACAAACATTGACCACCAAACAATAACCATCACAAACAATGACCTGCACAAACAATAACCATCACAAACAATGACCTGCACAAACAATAACCATCACAAACAGCTGAGGACGTCATCATCATGACGACGTCAGGTAAACAAAGACGAGTTACCATGGTGACGTCTTGACCATGGCTTCCCTCACCACGGACCTCCTCCATCACGCTCATGTATATACTCTCTCTCTCTCTCTCTCTCTCTCTCTCTCTCTCTCTCTCTCTCTCTCTCTCTCTCTCTCTGTAGCATCCATCGACCCAGGGGGGTACTACCCCCCCTGGGTATCGGGAGGGGGTTAGTGACGGATACACAGTGAGCCAATAAGACATTGGCTGTCACATTTAATTCCTTAGCCCCATGTGGTTGTCTTATCTCTCTGCCTCAGCCACACGTGGGCTTCTGGCTTACAGTCCACATATGTACATTCATACATACATACAGTCCACATACATACATACATACAGTCGACATACGTACATACATACATACATACAGTCCACATACATACATACATACAGTCCACATACGTACATACATACATACATACAGTCCACATACGTACATTCATACATACATACATACATACATTTACCAGCTGACACGTAACGAGTGACAACACGTAACTCACACTACTCGTAACGCAACATCTCTGCGTTGAGCGCTACTCGTTGGCTAGTCGTACCTTCTGGCACACTCTCGTCGTAAGTAATCGTTAGTAAGTAACAATTCCAACGTTTAATTAACAATATTTGATTTAGCATAGTCGATCACTGCGTCCGGACCAGAATGTTACGTACTCACCGTAAGAGTTTTTCAAACAGACCCTCGGCAGCTGGTCGACTGCACTGCCACCCGTACGATAAGTTTTCTTGGTAAATCGTGATGTTTCTCGATATGGCTAACATTTTTGATATGTTCATCTGGGGGAACTTTTGAGTACTTATGTTTTTTTCTTCGAATCTGTAACCAATGATGGAACAAGTGAAGAATAAACATAAAAATCGTTCTTCATTGTGCAAACACATCTGGTCGTTACAACATTTTGTTGACTGTTTGAGCTTCAATTAATTTTCATCTGTGATTCGCCGTCGATATTCTATTAAAATCCAACGCCAATTCATTTGAAGTGTCAGTAAATATATATTTGTTCTCGATTTCAATTTTAGTTTCATTTTCACTTCGGTTCTGATACCAGAAAGTTAAAAAGGGTTACCGAAATTCCTGCAAATAATAATTATAAACTTCATTTATCTTCCTCTGGCTCGGGTTCTGCAGGGAGACCTGCAGACTTGGTCACCTCCTCAGCTGCACCTGTCACCAGCTGGTGGTGAGGGAGCAGCTGCCTGCTTCCCACACTCGGATAAATGATGACTTCTGAACTCCACCAGCCCACACTGACCTGACAGTGTCTACATGACCCACTATCTAAATAGATATAGATAATGTTATCTCTACAGATACATCAGCATTGTATGTGCCAGCATCTCCTGTGTTGTTCAAAAATGCAAAGAAATGTCATGTACTGATTGCTTTAAACACACAATCAGTAATGACAAAGCAAAACTTCCTGTGGAAAAAAGTTATTTGATATATATATATATATATATATATATATATATATATATATATATATATATATATATATATATATATATATATATATAATCATGCAACATATTTAAACTAGCCTGAAATCTCTGTATTACAACGTAGAGACAGGTCCCCTCCTCCCCCCCGTGCCAGAGACATCAGAGCAGTGCCAATCCTGGGCCACCCCGACCCCCCCCCCGCAAGGGGTGGCACTCAAGACACTGGCATTCACTAACCTGGCACTCAGGACGGTGGCACTCAGGACGGTGGCACTCAGGACGGTGGCACTCAGGACGGTGGCACTCAGGACGGTGGCACTCATGATACCAGCACTCAGGACGGTGGCACTCATGATACCAGCACTCAGGACGGTGGCACTCAGGACGGTGGCACTCATGATACCAGCACTCAGGACGGTGGCACTCAGGACGGTGGCACTCAGGACGGTGGCACTCAGGACGGTGGCACTCAGGACGGTGGCACTCATGATACCAGCACTCAGGACGGTGGCACTCATGATACCAGCACTCAGGACGGTGGCACTCAGGACGGTGGCACTCATGATACCAGCACTCAGGACGGTGGCACTCAGGACGGTGGCACTCAGGACGGTGGCACTCAGGACGGTGGCACTCAGGACGGTGGCACTCAGGACGGTGGCACTCAGGACGGTGGCACTCAGGACGGTGACACTCAGGACGGTGGCACTCAGGACGGTGGCACTCAGGACGGTGGCACTCAGGACGGTGACACTCAGGACGGTGGCACTCAGGACGGTGACACTCAGGACGGTGACACTCAGGACGGTGGCACTCAGGACGGTGACACTCAGGACGGTGGCACTCAGGACGGTGACACTCAGGACGGTGGCACTCAGGACGGTGACACTCAGGACGGTGGCACTCAGGACGGTGGCACTCAGGACGGTGGCACTCAGGACCTGGTGTTGGTGGCACCAGGTACATGACAACACTAGTGCTGGTATGACCAGGTACATGACAACACTAGTGCTGGTATGACCAGGTACTTGGCAACACTAATGCTGGTATGACCAGGTACATGACAACACTAGTGCTGGTATGACCAGGTACATGACAACACTAGTGCTGGTATGACCAGGTACATGACAACACTAGTGCTGGTATGACCAGGTACATGGCAACACTAATGCTGGTATGACCAGGTACATGGTCAACACTAGTGCTGGTATGACCAGGTACATGACAACACTAGTGCTGGTATGACCAGGTACATGGCAACACTAATGCTGGTATGACCAGGTACATGACAACACTAGTGCTGGTATGACCAGGTACATGGCAACACTAATGCTGGTATGACCAGGTACATGGTCAACACTAGTGCTGGTATGACCAGGTACATGGTCAACACTAGTGCTGGTATGACCAGGTACATGGTCAACACTAGTGCTGGTATGACCAGGTACATGGTCAACTCTCACACTGTAGCACGTCTTGTGTGGCAAGGTTGACGAGTACTGGTGTGTGTGCGTGGTGACGGCCTGGATAACACAGGGACGCCACAGTACTGGTGTGTGTGCGTGGTGACGGCCTGGATAACACAGGGACGCCACAGTACTGGTGTGTGTGCGTGGTCATGGCCTGGATGACACAGGGACGCCACAGTACTGGTGTGTGTGCGTGGTGACGGCCTGGATAACACAGGGACGCCACAGTACTGGTGTGTGTGCGTGGTGACGGCCTGGATAACACAGGGACGCCACAGTACTGGTGTGTGTGCGTGGTGACGGCCTGGATAACACAGGGACGCCACAGTACTGGTGTGTGTGCGTGGTCATGGCCTGGATAACACAGGGACGCCACAGTACTGGTGTGTGTGCGTGGTGACGGCCTGGATAACACAGGGACGCCACAGTACTGGTGTGTGTGCGTGGTCATGGCCTGGATGACACAGGGACGCCACAGTACTGGTGTGTGTGCGTGGTGACGGCCTGGATAACACAGGGACGCCACAGTACTGGTGTGTGTGCGTGGTGACGGCCTGGATAACACAGGGACGCCACAGTACTGGTGTGTGTGCGTGGTCATGGCCTGGATGACACAGGGACGCCACAGTACTGGTGTGTGTGCGTGGTGACGGCCTGGATAACACAGGGACGCCACAGTACTGGTGTGTGTGCGTGGTGACGGCCTGGATAACACAGGGACGCCACAGTACTGGTGTGTGTGCGTGGTCATGGCCTGGATAACACAGGGACGCCACAGTACTGGTGTGTGTGCGTGGTGACGGCCTGGATAACACAGGGACGCCACAGTACTGGTGTGTGTGCGTGGTCATGGCCTGGATAACACAGGGACGCCACAGTACTGGTGTGTGTGCGTGGTGACGGCCTGGATAACACAGGGACGCCACAGTACTGGTGTGTGTGCGTGGTGACGGCCTGGATAACACAGGGACGCCACAGTACTGGTGTGTGTGCGTGGTCATGGCCTGGATAACACAGGGACGCCACACGTGTATGATGAGCCAACGTGTGTGAGCCACAGGTTACGATATTGACATTTACCGCAAAGTAAACATAATGGCAGACGGTTATGTTGGGGGTGGTGGAGTGGGTGGTGGACGAGTTGACTCGTCTGGTAAAATGTTGATCAGTGTCGGACGTGTGACACGTCCCTCTTCCTCCACCAAGACCACGTAGTACAACCTCCTCCTCCTCCTCCTCCCACACAGGCCAGGTGTGGCACCCATCCCTTCCTTCACGGGACTGAAGTGGCACTATTACATTCCCTCACCAGCCACATGTGGCACCACCGCCCTCCTGCAGCAAGCAGGTGTGGTACCGTCGTGTTCCTGCAGCAAGCAGGTGTGGCATCACCATCTTCCTCTGCCGACCAAGATATATAACGCCGCTGTATTACACCTGCATTACACACCTGGGCCAGCAGTGTGTTGGATAGCGTTGCTGTCTATGAATATCCCCGGGCCCGCTGCGGGCTGATTCTGGGCGCGGCAATCGACCTACAGTCAACCCACCTTTTCATCTTCCTCCCGGGGCTGGTGGGTAGTATGGGCACGTACATGGTTCAGGTAGCCGCCATGTCCTGCAGGGAGCACCTGTGATCGACTGGTCTGACACGTCCACTTAACTTACCTGTTAAATACCCGGACATGAGCGCAGGAAGTCCAGCGACCAGACCTCTGCTTCCTGGACACCTGGGTACGTCTACGCTTGCAGAAGTCGGCCATGTGCCTCCTGCCGTCACACCCTCCTGCAGGGGATCTCTGATGCTCACCCCCCCGCCCCCCCAGTACTTTGACTGCTGGCCCTTCGGGAGGGCGCTCATGGCACGTCACCACCTTCTGTCTACTGAGGCAGCTTGAACCACGACCACTGCCTCGCGCAACACAAAGCACAAACAGCAATCGTCCGCTACCGTATGACCACGGCAACGGCTCTTCCTTCTACAGAAGCTCCACGAGACCCGGTATCCACGCAACTCTCCCATGGAAGTCCTACCCCACCCCACCTCCAGCACTTCACAGCACAACGGGAGCCCTGCTAACCTCAGCTTCATATTTAATGCTGTACCACCAGTGGCATAGTCACCCAGTGAAGTGGTGTCCTGTTACCCGTGTGTTGTCCGTATCCAGTTCTCGGTCTTCACCACAACAACAGACGTTGGACACATAATGGAACCCCGGTAAGGATGTGGTACCCCCTCACACCTCAGCCAGGGGAGAGATGTGGCACAGCCGTACAGCAGCCACGACATGTGGCACAGCCGCACAGGAGCCAGGACATGTGGCACAGCCGCACAGCAGCCACGACATGTGGCACACTCTGCCATCCTCCTTCCTGCCAACATCCTGCCACCTACTATGGCCCATACTGCCACTATCCATCATCCTCGTCAACAACATTCCATCCTTGTCTTTACAACACTACAGTAAACACTCACTTATCTCTACAGTAAACACTCACTTATCTCTACAGTAAACACTCACTTATCTCTACAGTAAACACTCACTTATCTCTACAGTAAACACTCACTTATCTCTACAGTAAACACTCACTTATCTCTACAGTAAACACTCACTTATCTCTACAGTAAACACTCACTTATCTCTACAGTAAACACTCACTTATCTCTACAGTAAACACTCACTTATCTCTACAGTAAACACTGACTTATCTCTACAGTAAACACTCACTTATCTCTACAGTAAACACTCACTTATCTCTACAGTAAACACTCACTTATCTCTACAGTAAACACTGACTTATCTCTACAGTAAACACTCACTTATCTCTACAGTAAACACTCACTTATCTCTACAGTAAACACTCACTTATCTCTACAGTAAACACTCACTTATCTCTACAGTAAACACTCACTTATCTCTACAGTAAACACTGACTTATCTCTACAGTAAACACTGACTTATCTCTACAGTAAACACTCACTTATCTCTACAGTAAACACTCACTTATCTCTACAGTAAACACTCACTTATCTCTACAGTAAACACTCACTTATCTCTACAGTAAACACTCACTTATCTCTACAGTAAACACTCACTTATCTCTACAGTAAACACTCACTTATCTCTACAGTAAACACTCACTTATCTCTACAGTAAACACTCACTTATCTCTACAGTAAACACTCACTTATCTCTACAGTAAACACTCACTTATCTCTACAGTAAACACTCACTTATCTCTACAGTAAACACTGACTTATCTCTACAGTAAACACTCACTTATCTCTACAGTAAACACTCACTTATCTCTACAGTAAACACTCACTTATCTCTACAGTAAACACTCACTTATCTCTACAGTAAACACTCACTTATCTCTACAGTAAACACTCACTTATCTCTACAGTAAACACTCACTTATCTCTACAGTAAACACTCACTTATCTCTACAGTAAACACTCACTTATCTCTACAGTAAACACTCACTTATCTCTACAGTAAACACTCACTTATCTCTACAGTAAACACTCACTTATCTCTACAGTAAACACTCACTTATCTCTACAGTAAACACTGCCTTATCTCTACAGTAAACACTCACTTATCTCTACAGTAAACACTCACTTATCTCTACAGTAAACACTCACTTATCTCTACAGTAAACACTGACTTATCTCTACAGTAAACACTCACTTATCTCTACAGTAAACACTCACTTATCTCTACAGTAAACACTCACTTATCTCTACAGTAAACACTCACTTATCTCTACAGTAAACACTCACTTATCTCTGCAGTAAACACTTACTTATCTCTACAGTAAACACTCACTTATCTCTACAGTAAACACTGACTTATCTCTACAGTAAACACTCACTTATCTCTACAGTAAACACTCACTTATCTCTGCAGTAAACACTCACTTATCTCTACAGTAAACACTCACTTATCTCAACGGTAAATATAGGTGTAAGTGTTGGTTTAACGACACTAACAACTCATTCATCAGTCAATACTAACATAAGTTATATCTGCTGCAGTATACATCATTCAGTATACCTGCTGCAGTATACATCATTCAGTATACCTGCTGCAGTATACATCATTCAGTATACATGATGCAGTATACAGCATTCAGTATATATGATGCAGTATACATCATTCAGTATATATGATGCAGTATACATCATTCAGTATATATGATGCAGTATACATCATTCAGTATATCTGATGCAGTATACATCATTCAGTATATATGATGCAGTATACATCATTCAGTATATCTGCTGCAGTATACATCATTCAGTATACTTGCAGCAGTATACATTATTCAGTATACTTGCAGCAGTATACATCATTCAGTATACTTGCAGCAGTATACATTATTCAGTATACCTGCTGCAGTATACATCATTCAGTATATCTGATGCAGTATACATCATTCAGTATACCTGCTGCAGTATACATTATTCAGTATATATGATGCAGTATACATCATTCAGTATATATAATGCAGTATACATCATTCAGTATATATGATGCAGTATACATCATTCAGTATATATGATGCAGTATACATCATTCAGTATATATGATGCAGTATACATCATTCAGTATATATGATGCAGTATACATCATTCAGTATATATGATGCAGTATACATCATTCAGTATATATGATGCAGTATACATCATTCAGTATATATGATGCAGTATACATCATTCAGTATATATGGTGCAGTATACATCAGTACAGAAGGCCTCTGTGTTCGCCACCTGGCTCTGGTCAGTTCAGAAGTTCCTGATATACGACACACTTTTCTTGTGGTGATCTTGGATGAGCTGGAGAAGCTGACCTAAATATCTTGGTGTAGTGAGTGATGATGAGCGGGAGGAGGAGCCTGGCTCTGCTCCTCCTCCCGCTGCCAGTGTTTAGTCTTTTATTCATTCAGTTGGGCAGTGTCTTTCCGCTACAACAAACTGTAATTACCAAGTTGTAATAGCTGTAATGTGTTTCATTTTGTGAGCCAAATGTACCAATACTGGTTAATTATATCAACACAAGAGAGAGAGAACCACAAACTGCTTTACGGTAGACGTATGTTAACAGTGGCAGTAAACATGTCAACAGTGGCAGTAAACATGTCAACAGTGGAAGTTAACATGTCAATAGTAGCGGTAAACATGTCAATAGTGGCAGTAAACATGTCAACAGTGGCAGTAAACATGTCAACAGTGGAAGTAAACGTATCAATAGTGGCGGTAAACATGTCAACAGTGGTAGTAAACATGTCAACAGTAGCAGTAGATATGTCAACAGTGGCAGTAAACATGTCAACAGTGGCAGTAAACATGTCAACAGTGGAAGTAAACATGTCAATAGTGGCGGTAAACATGTCAACAGTGGTAGTAAACATGTCAACAGTAGCAGCAGATATGTCAGCAGTGGCAGTAAACATGTCAACAATGGCGGTAAACAAAATGTCAACAGTGACAGTAAACAACCTCATGTCAACAGCGAGGGTAAACAACACGTCAACTGTGGTATTATACAAATGGTCAGGAATATACAAGTTTTTCATCTCATTTTTAGATTTGGTAATAGCAGTAGTGATAGCAGTAGTAATAGAAGCAGTAATAGCAGTTGTAATAGCAGTAATAACAGCAATAGTAATAGCAGTAATGATAGCAGTAATAGCAGTAATAATAGTATTAATAGCAGTAGTAATAGCAGTGATAACAGCAATAGTAATAGCAGTAATAATAGCAGTAATAGCAGCAATAATAGCATTAATAGCAGTAGTAATAGCAGTAGTAATAGTACATTTGTTTTCCCCAGGATAAATTTGTCGTGCTGAATATTAAGTTGATGTCAACAGTGCCGGACGCTGGCAGACCTTCCCTAAAAAATGACATCATTGTTCATCCTGTATCAACAAAACACACATTTTTTTTCTGCTCATGTCTAGGTTTAATTCGCTGGGAAAAACAACATTATTATGTCGTTCTTTGTCAAGAATGATAAACATACTGCAAGTCTCTCCAGAGTTGTCTTTTTTTTTTTTTCTATTATTTTTACCTTTTTCGTAATGTTTTTTGTGAGAAGAGAAGACATCTGGACTTTGATACGTCATAATCAAAGCAAAATTTGACTGGTAAGGAAGGACGTGGTGAGAGCTGGCAATGATGTCAAGTGTGGTAAGGAGTGATGAGACCCGCCACAGTGTGGGGCTGCCTGACCCCTCACCACCTGCTGCACGGACCATGGCTGGACCTGGGGTAGGGGTCATGACCTGCTGCACGGACCATGGCTGGACCTGGGGTTGGGGTCACGACCTGCTGCACGGACCATGGCTGGACCTGGGGTTGGGGTCACGACCTGCTGCACGGACCATGGCTGGACCTGGGGTTGGGGTCACGACCTGCTGCACGGACCATGGCTGGACCTGGGGTCACGACCTACTGCACGGACCATGGCTGGACCTGGGGTTGGGGTCACGACCTACTGCACGAAGCCTCACTCTCACCAGGTCGAGGTTGATACCCCGGGGGTGGTGCACCTCCCCTGGGTTGCCATCATTGGTGCCTATAAGACAGAGGTTCTCACACAGCAGGAGCCTGCTCACGGGTCCTACCCTGCCACCCTGTCGCTCCCCCGGGGCTGGTGTGTGGCACTGTCGCTCCCCCCGGGGCTGGTGTGTGTCGCTAGTGTCAGATGGGCTCACCCTTGGTGCCCACGTCGCCCTCAGGGCTGGGTCATGGCACCAGTGCCAGGTAGGGCCTAGGCTTGGTCCCCAAGTCACACTCACAGCTGAGACGTGACAATGACCCTTGACCTCCACTTCTCCCCAGGGCGCCCTACTTGTACACCAGGGTCAGCTAGAGCCTGTGGTGTGAGGTGTCAGGGTCTACCCATCAAGGGTCACCAGGACACAAGACCCAGAGACGGAGGCTTCAAGTGCTGTGAGGGCCATTTGCTTTGTCTGTGTTTGACAAAGGTCCGTGAGTGTGGCATGCAAACACGTTTAACAACAACAACAACAAAAATACAGTTCTTTACTGGATAATGAATGTACTGGGTGTTGTAAGCCAGGACAAAGCGCTACTGAAGGCGCAGGATTTTAGTAAGAAGGTGAGTGAGGTCAAGTGAGGTGAAATGAGATAGTGGAGGTTGGCGTGGCAGGAATCCCAAGGTGCTAGTGAAGGTGCGGATGATGAAGTCTCGTAGAAGAGTGCAGCTGCCGGGTCTCGTGTAGCTTCTGTAGGAGGGAGATATGTCACGCACCGTAGTTCTCTGTGCTGCAGAATACCGCGACGCTGGAGGTTTTGTAGTTCAATATGCTTTTCGAGACAGACGATAGCGATGCCCCACGTGAGTCCTGGCGGAGGTGGACGTCGAAGGTAAGGCACCACAGAGACTTGCCGGGATGATGAAACGTCGGGAGTCAGCAGGTGGATTCCTCCTGGCAGAGGAGACGCCAAGTGCTCCTTGAGTCTGAAGTCATCTGGCGACAACTTCAGGCATCAGAGCGATGCATATGTTGTCTGAGGCAAGTTGACTGCCTGACTGACTCTTGCCTGAGGGATGTATGTGGGCGGTCAGACTCAGGTCACGAGGGCGGCCCATGGAAGATGAAGATGGCTTTTGGAATTGCACAAGCCTTTAGATTGGCTGAAGAGATTGAGGTGCCTGCCTCTTACTTCACTCTTCACGCTGCGTGACCCACACGAGGTCAGCCAAGCCGTGAGACGACCGGTGTTCCCCAGAAAGAGGTCAGGTCAGGTGAGCTGCTTTATGATATGACTCCAGTGGCTGTGCGCGGAGCTTGTGACTCAAGACGTGAGGATTGAGTACCATGACGTAATGACGCTAAGGCTGCTCGTAAAACCTGGCTCTCTCGTAAATCACAAAATTATGTACATTTTTTGAGCAAATATTCCTTCAGTGTAGAGTACACTGCAAGCAAGGATTCCTTCAGTGTAGAGTACACTGTATGTAGTGCAGAGTGCGCTGTAAACTTTGGCTTATTTACAAAACCCAAGCCAAAGGCCGGAGGCTGTGTGTGTGCCAACTGTGGTGAGTCAGTGAGGAGGTTAACTTTGCTGCAGGAGAGGAAGGATGATAGCGCCAACTGTGGATGGTCGGGGGATTAGGGAATGGGATGTACCAACATCAGGTACACCAATGTTACTTACGAGGCAGGTTGTGGACGACATACTGCAGGTTCCAGGGAAGCACCACTGCAAACACAAAACTAAACTGAATCAGAAAAGCAAAAAAGTTTGACCCTAACGTTTCCAAGTGTACAGAAGACCCTAACGTTTCCAAGTGTACAGAAGACCCTAACGTTTCCAAGTGTATAGAAGACCCTAACGTTTCCAAGTGTACAGAAGACCCTAACGTTTCCAAGTGTACAGAAGACCCTAACGTTTCCAAGTGTACAGAAGACCCTAACGTTTCCAAGTGTACAGAAGACCTTAACGTTTCCAAGTGTACAGAAGACCCTAACGTTTCCAAGTGTACAGAAGACCTTAACGTTTCCAAGTGTACAGAAGACCCTAACGTTTCCAAGTGTACAGAAGACCCTAACGTTTTCAGGTGATACAAAGTGTACAGAAGATTCCTGGAGAGTGTTTACCTTCACTAACTCAGTGTTGACCTTGTCTTCGTGAGTCTCCTGCCTCCATTATCAGCTTGGGCTCACGACCCTGGTCAACAAATTATCCAAACACTCTAATGACCCTCACGACAGGCCGGACAGTCATTAACTCTTTACCACAGCTGCAGTAATCAATGCATTCCCATGTGGCTGTGAAGAGGTTGGTCAACAATGTTGGGTCACCACTTCGATACCCAGCGTTCTGCAGCCTGGTAACCCCTTAATTTACGATGTTGTATATACTCAAGCATGAAGACGATATATATATATATATATATATATATATATATATATATATATATATATATATATATATATATGTGTGTGTGTGTGTGTGTGTGTGTGTGTGTGTGTGTGTGTGTGTGTACGAGTAAAGTGCATATGAACGCGCACCTTCATAGCCTAGCGGTAGCTTTCCTGCTTGTGGCACAGGGGTTCCGATCCTAGCTGTTGGAGGTTTATATGATATATGAGTCCACACATAGTACATAGGATCTTCATGTTGGGTTGTGACCAACGGGTGTGATGGTGTTGCCACAAGGACAGCTACCCCGGCAGCAGCGCCAGTCTTGCATCCACCGGGAGTCACCTCTGCCTGGACACATCCTGCTCTCATCTGCTCCTGACGGTGGCAGGAACTGATCCAGCCTGGCGCTGCACCAGGTCTATGAAGCCATGACGTCGTCAGTGAGCTGTCAGACAACTGGTTGAGTGGCCATAAACACAGTAGTTATTAACGGTCAAGCTTCGTTACAGTGAGACGTAACAAGTAGTGTGCCACAGGAATTACTCTTGTGCTGGTTCTATTTCTCATGTATTTCAGTGTCGATAATTTGGGCTGTGTTGTAAGACTTCTTAGTTGGCAAACGATACGAAGCTTGGAAATAAAGTGACAACAGAACCTGACCATCTACAGCTGGAGGATGATACAGACACACTGAGGTGACAGCTGGAGGATGATACAGACTCACTGAGGTGACAGCTGGAGGATGATACAGACACACTGAGGTGACAGGTGGTAAATGATTGGTACGAGTAAGGGTTTACACCGCTGATGAAAATGAAGATGGAGGAATTAAGTTATAGAATGGATTATAACAGAGGAAAATCTATCATTTTAACGATATGATTATCAACCTTCTTAACTGGAGACTTGTTAGCGGTAAATAATTATGATGATGATGTAGTTTTTCATATTACAAGAATTACCCGTCAACACTTTAACGTTTTCTTTTACAATAGTGTCGGCTTCCCACTACAACGGTAACTACTTTATTTATCCTGACACTGCCCAGAACACATCCTAGAAGTAAATTAGTCACTTACATATTCATATAATTATCAAATATATCTATATTTTTATATAAATCATGTGTTTTTCGTGTGTAATTACATATTTTTGCATATAGGTCGGATGACAGACGGAGTTACCTTGTGTCAGCAACTATGACCTGGTCTTCATCCAGCGTGTCCCACATACTCATTACTTCCTCACGATATCAGCATTTCTGTACGTACTTTCCGACATTTTCATCACTTTTATATATATATATATATATATATATATATATATATATATATATATATATATATATATATATATATATATATGTGTGTCCTTTTTATTCTATTATTTCAAAGAAGTGGATTATGTCAACGTATCACGGTCCCAGACAAAGATATCTTTTCAAAACTTTGACTCTGGTCATCATCCTTGGTCATCATCCTCAGTGAGTACCTGCAGTCCCTAGCTTACTGTACCCCTGCAGTGAGGATAGTGGAGGGACATCCCTCCTCTCCCCGCAACTCTCCGTCCGTGGATTCTTGCACCATCCTGGATATCTTCCCGTGGACCTTCTCCAGCAACTCTGTGTTTTCTGACATAATCAGACCAGCTGTTGATGTGCCTGCGTTGTGTGTAGTCTGACCCACAGCACTGTACTCCACAGTTGTCACTGACCTACCTGACCCCACACATGGCTGACTGTACCAGACTGGACCACCACACACGAGACTGAAACACTGCTGGACCAACCTTCTTATTTACGTTTATTTACAATATATATTACACGTGAAAGGGTCGTAAAATAATGTGATGAATGGAAGGGAGACATGATAACTAGGGAGACAAAGGAGAGTGGTGGGGAGTGGTGACGGCTGGGGAGAGTGTCTACCTGGGGAGGAATTAAGAGGACTTGTTAGGGAGGAACTGAAGTAGTGTACATAGAGGATGGACGAGTAGGGGAGGTGAGGTGGTCTTCGAGGAGGAAGGTGAGGGTAAGGCCGACCTCTGATGAGGGCAGGGAGGAGGTATGGGGCAGGGTTAGGTTGAATATTAGGCCACAGAGGAAGACGGAGAGAAGGACGCGTCACTCCTGCCGGGGCAGAGCGTCGGGCTGGAACCTCCTGTAGCCGCTGAAGAGGAAGCCGAAGGCTGGCGAGTTGGGGACGTCCACCAAGCCGGGCGGCCGGTGCACGTAGAAGGAGCCGTGGCCGTGCGGGGGGCGCGACACGCCGTTCACCACGCCGAAGGCCCGACGGGGCAGGAATGGCACGAAGTAACCCTCGGGCACCTGGACCCCGGCAGCAGGGGGTGAGGGGCGTCACGCGAACAACAAAACATGAAAAATAAGAAAACATAAACTAAAACGTTTGTCAAGATAATGAGATGATTATGATGATAATGATGATGGTGAAAATGATGATGATAATGATGGATAATGATGGTGATAACGATGATAATGATGGTGATGATTATGATGATGATGATAATGAGGAAAATGATCGTGATAATGATGGTGATGATGATGATGATAATGAAAATGATGATAATAATGATGGTGATAATGATGGTGATGATGATGATGATGATGATAATGATGATGATAATGATGGTGATAATGATGGTGATGATGATGATAATGAAAATGATGATGATAATGATGGTGATAATGATGGTGATGATGATGATGATGATGATAATGATGATGATAATGATGGTGATAATGATGGTGATGATGATGATGATGATGATAATGATGATGATAATGATGGTGATAATGATGGTGATGATGATGGTGATGATGATGATGATGATGATAATGATGATAGTGATGATGATGATGGTGATAATGATGGTGATAATGGTGGTGATAATGATGGTGATGATGATGATGATGATAATGATGATAGTGGTGATGATGATGGTGATAATGATGGTGATAATGGTGGTGATAATGATGATGATGAAGATAATGATGATGATGATAATAATGATGGTGATAATGATATGATGATGATGATAATGATGATAATGATGATAGTGGTGATGATGATTGTGGTAATGATGGTGATAATGATGGTAATAACGATGATAATGATGGTGATGATGGTGATGATTATGATGATAATGATAATGAGGATAATGATCGTGATGATGATGATGATGATGATAATGATGGTGATAATGATGGTGATGATGATAATGATGATAATGATGATGATAATGATGGTGATAATGATGGTGATGATGATAATGATGATGATAATGATGGTGATAATGGTGATGATGATGGTGATAATGACGATGATAATGGTGATAATGATGAGGCTCTCACGGCTGACATACAAATGAGGAAAGAGTAAGACACATGTGAAGGAGGAGTGAGACACATGTGAAGGAGGAGTGAGACACATGTGAAGGAGGAGTAAGACACATGTGAAGGAGGAGTAAGACACATGTGAAGGAGGAGTGAGACACATGTGAAGGAGGAGTGAGACACATGTGAAGGAGGAGTGAGACACATGTGAAGGAGGAGTGAGACACATGTGAAGGAGGAGTGAGACACATGTGAAGGAGGAGTGAGACACATGTGAAGGAGGAGTGAGACACATGAGGAGTGAGAAACAAGACTGACCTCGAAAGGGACGATGGCAGGTCCCAGGTGGGGCTCCAGGGTGAACTCTGCCATCTGCTGTGGCGCCAGCTGGCTCCCGAGCTGGCCCTCCAGCTGGCCCTGCAAGTTATCCTCCAACTGGGGGTCTTGGTGGTGCAGGCCCTCTGACTGTCCATGTAGATGATCCTGGTCTTCCAGATGGTCCGGGTGGCCCTCCGGGTGGTCGGTCGACAGGACCTTCTTCCTGCCAGCTGGTGTCATGCGGACCATGGCCATGGCCAGGGTGTCCTCGCTCCCGTCCACCACTGTGGAAGCCGAGTGCAGTCATGTCACATGGGCGGTCATCACCAGCTGACCAAGGCTATGTATCCACACCATTTACAGAGTGAAGTGTTTACAATGCTAACAGAATTAGAGTTCGTTCAAACTGTTTCCCTTCTTGAATGACCACTGCCGTAATGATTCATTTTAATTCTTTAAACAAAGACATACGTAGGAGTTCCCTTCTGCCAGCACGGGCGGCTCTCTCCTGACGCTGACAACTGCACTGTTGACCAGAGTTACTACTGAAGACTCACTACCTACTGACGAAGACGCACCAACTGACGAAGATGTACCAACTTACGAGGAAGTACCTACTGACGAGGAAGTACCTACTGACGAGGACGTACCTACTGACGAGGAAGTACCTACTGACGAGGAAGTACCTACTGACGAGGAAGTACCTACTGACGAGGAAGTACTTACTGACGAGGAAGTACTTCCTGACAGGACGTACCTACTGAGGCATTAGGAAGGAGTGATCACTTACTGAATACATTACTTACTCATTGATTTCAGTCGAGCCATGACGCCTTTCTGGTCACCCTTGGCAGAGTCACTGAGGCCGGCCAGCAGGAAGTCCAGGCCAAGGTCACCTGTCGTCGACCGGAGGTCAAAACTTGGAACATTTGCTGACCTGGGGAAGCCATGAGGACCCTGGACCTCTGGTGTCTCCTGGAATGAGGTGGTTTATGAGAAGGGCGCTGGAAACTGCTGAAAACCTCCTTGCTGAGGTGAGGTTCATGGGAACGTGGGTGTTGACGTGGTTGGTGGAGACGTGGGTGTTGACGTGGTTGGTGGAGACGTAGTTGTTGAGACAGTAAAGAGATGAGCGAGGATGAGAGTGAGTGTCACGTCGTTAATAACAAACAACTTAAGACTTAATATTATGAGAAAAACGAGGTAAAGTGTTCCTCCCCAGGCGTGGGACGGCCCTCCCCTGGGGTCGAACCTGGATTTGTGGTGACTGAGGCAGGCATTGGTGAGAGAGAGAGAGAGAGAGAGAGAGAGAGAGAGAGAGAGAGAGAGAGAGAGAGAGAGAGAGAGAGAGAGTTCAGAAATTCAAAGTTTATGGTTCTGAAGGCTTTCTAAGAACTTAAGAAATACATTAGTTCCCCAAGATAATGTGGCCAGGGATAAGCTGAACGTGTTCTTGTGGGGAGAGGTTCATGTGGGGAGAGGTTCATGTGGGGAGAGGTTCATGTGGGGAGAGGTTCATGTGGGGAGAGGTTACATCTGTACAACTGATGGTAATTAGAGGCGCTGAATTTTGTCTTGATATCAGAAAATAAGTTCAGTTTTGGATGCAGTGAATGATACATTATTGGTGTGGTGCGCGGTGACCACACGATCAGATGTGGCACTGGAGGGAATGAGCAGGCGGTCCGCGGGGAGACTCCTGCAGGTCAGGCACACAAGGAGGACAAGCTTTGTGAGAAGTGATGTGATCTGTGCACGAGACTGTATGGTTCATGATCAATGAACGAAGGTCGTCCATCATTTGTGAGAGAGAAAATAACAAGACCACAGACAGAGCCCTGCACTACCCCGACCCACATGGAACACAGAATGTTCTACCACACACAGTGACCGCGGAAGAAATGAAAAAGTATTGACATGTGAGGGGAAACTTAGCGAGAAGAACCTGATGCTAATATCTCTCGACGGGTATGGAATGAGTGGGCAACCAGAGGAGATGGCTGGCACGGATTGTCTTGGGTAAATAAACAGAACAACTGTGATGGAGAGGACACGTTTGTGAGGCTGAGCAGCCAAGACTGAACCACGAGTCAGGACTGGAACTCACCTGATGCTGCGTGTGTTGGGAGGAGGTAAGCTGACGCAGCGAGCTGTGCTCTGCGTCAGGAGGAGAGGTGCTGGGAGAACCGTCCTCACCTCCTACAGCGACGCCTGCTGAGGAAGACGTGTGAACTTACTATCATCAGGGGAAACATTGTGACGTCTGTACACACACACACACACACACACACACACACACACACAATCCACAGTAAGATATATAAACTGGATCGGCTCTCTTGGATCTTCGGGTGTGAGTGAGGTGTTCAGGTGTTCAGATGTGTGTGTTCAGGTGTGTGAGGTGTTCAGATGTGTGAGGTGTTCAGGTGTGTGAGGTGTTCAGGTGTGTGAGGTGTTCAGGTGTGTGAGATGTTCAGGTGTGTGAGGTATTCAGATGTGTGAGGTGTTCAGGTGTGTGAGGTGTTCGGGTGTGTGAGGTGTTCAGGTGTGTGAGGTGTTCAGGTGTGTGAGGTGTTCAGGTGTGTGAGGTGTTCAGGTGTGTGAGATGTTCATGTGTTCAGGTGTTCCTGGTTAGTGTAATGAGACAAGAACTGACCCAGTGAGGTGTGGGTGTTCAGCGGTCATGTACGGGTCAGGCGACCCAGGAGGAAAGTAAGGTTCTCAAAGTTGTCTTCTTGCTCATCAAAGGCGACAGGGATTACACCAGTGTCTTATGGACACACTGAAGCACACACAGACAGACACACACAGACAAGAAGAAAGTTGGAAGACGAAAAAATATGTAGATAGATGAATAAGGAAAAGCAAACAGATAGACAGATAGATATACAGACAGAATGCGAGAAGAGGGGATAGTGAAGCAGAGAGAGAGAGAGAGAGAGAGAGAGAGAGAGAGAGAGAGAGAGAGGTCGTCAAGCAACAGGTAATCAAACATGTACCATTACTTACCTTCTGCTTGGGTACCGGTGGGATGACCCGAGTTACTGTTGGAGTGACTGTCGGCGGTGGTAGTGTTGGAGGCAGTGTTGGAGTGTGTGTCTGGGGGTTGGAGAGGTCGCAGCTGCTTCCTGACGGACATTTGTGTTGCAGGTGTGGCCACCAGCCATAATAATAGCAACATCTGCAACATATACACGACTAACAACATAACACAGTGTTCTCTATACTGTATGGAACATCAACACATTTTCTTTTCAATAAAACAAATATCTTATACAATAAGAAATAACTAAATAAAGATCTTTGTAACTAAATTCGACGAAGTAAAAAAATACAAATTTTATCTACTATTTCACGTGTCAGACCACAACAAACCCGGTCAATATTAACACGAGTCTGAATTGTTTTTATTTATTTATTGAAAGTCTGGTGAACATTGTGACCTTATGGAATTTAAGATCTCATGAACTTAGAATATACTGAAGTTAAGATTTCTTGAACATGAAATGTCCTGAACGATATATATATATACATATATATATATATATATATATATATATATATATATATATATAGATAGATAGATAGATAGATAAATAGATAGATAGATAGATAAATAGATAGATAGATAGATAGATAGATAGATATAGATATTGCAAATATACATAAAATATTTTGTAGTGTAAATGTAAACAATATGTTTACATACGGGGAGGACTGGCAGGAAGATGTTGGGAATGTTTGCATGTGTGGGTTTGTTTGTGTGGTGATTCTTGCCTCCTGCAGCAGTATGTACACAGACACACATGGCAGAGGCGGGGCCAGAGCTGAACTGTTTCTTGACGATATATAGATCATGACATGTAGCAAGATGAAGGACGAGTCAGGGTGAGGAGCTATGTGTTAAGGATTACACGGGTTGTCCACTTATCATGAAGCATCCGGGGAGGAGAAAATAAATGAGGAACATCCAGGCAAGACACAAGTGAGGATGTCATACAGAAGTTCAATGAAAGGTTGACTGATGTTTGGAGGGAGATGAATGACCCGAAGGAGAGCAACCTGTATAATGGCCTGCACGAGGCTGGGGCCGAGCCTTGAGCATAGGTAGAGTGAAGATCTTTAATTAGTTGGTTATAACAAGATCCATGAGATCCTGCCAGCACACACACAGCTCTCCACCTTACCGATCCAGACCGCACCAGAGCACCATGGTAGGTACCACAACAGTTTGAATACTTCTTTTTATTTTCCAACTGTTTCCTAAGTCCCGCACAGCGTGGAATCTTCTCGTGTTTGATAGAATAAAATCTACTGTTGAATTGTCTGAACACCGTTCCTCTCTCCTGTTACAGTACAAGATCCCACGTCCATTTGTGGGAATGTTTACCTCAGGAACACACACGACATTTGATTGACCAAACAAAGGTGTTGTCGTAACGTCTTTCGTTTATCTTTTATGCCAGTACTATAAACATCGTTATCACTATCGATATTATAATGAATATCATCACTACCATTACACTCATTCTTATATCTGCAATTAACAGAGCTGAAAGAAATATTTGAAAGATTTAAAGGTCATTAGATCAGCTGAGTTTAGGCAAAGCACATCTCACCAATTTGGTAATTTTTCAAGAAAATTTCATTTCTTTTTTTACAGATCTCAAGATAAGTCTTGATCCAGACTGTATCAAATAGTATAAATCATGCTCTAGAAAGAAAGGTTTTTCAAACGTCACTACGATGCATATGTTTACAAACATAAAAGTGAAGATAACGCTGTAATGGCAACATCCCATTTGTTTGGTGGGGGGGGGGCTCAACCCCATTGGCGGACGTACGATATTGTCAACAATACGTCACGTGGATCGCTCC
The DNA here is from genome assembly GCF_036320965.1 of Panulirus ornatus. Lineage (NCBI taxonomy): Eukaryota > Metazoa > Arthropoda > Malacostraca > Decapoda > Palinuridae > Panulirus > Panulirus ornatus. The sequence goes on from NC_092235.1 coordinate 69,602,439, forward strand.
GCCCACCTACCTTATATAGACGCACGAGCCATTATGATTTTGACCGCTGCGAACAGAAATATGGTATACGGTTACCTGTTCGCTGTTTTTTTCCGAAACAATTAATATTTTCACTTTCTACCTCGGAGACAGAGAGAGAGAGAGAGAGAGAGAGAGAGAGAGAGAGAGAGAGAGAGAGAGAGAGAGAGAGAGATTTAATGAACACTGGACTGATGAACTTGTGACATCTCCATTATCATTGGTCTAACCTAATTATAGCAGCCAATCAGGGACGAGGATGCATCAGCAGCAGAGGTTCATGGTGGACGACGCGATGACCATATGATGATCAACACAACAGGCGGGAGCGCTTCCGCTAATCTATGATCGCTCCAAGGTTTATATATATACGGGCAGACTGTGTGAATTATGTACATGTGTATATATGTATATGTCTGTGTGTGTGTGTGTATATATGTGTACATTGAGATGTATAGGTATGTATATTTGCGTGTGTGGACGTGTATGTATATACATGAGTATGTGGGTGGGTTGGGCCATTCTTTCGTCTGTTTCCTTGCGCTACCTCGCAAACGCGGGAGACAGTGACAAAGGAAAATAAAAAGAAAAAGAAAAAATAATATATATATATATATATATATATATATATATATATATATATATATATATATATTGTGTCAGCAAATGTTGAGGTGTACAGCCCGGGCCACTGGTGGGTCAGTGTGGAGGAGGTCAGTACAGACCCCGGGCCACTGGTGGGTCAGTGTGGAGGTCAGTACAGACCCCGGGTCACTGGTGGGTCAGTGTGGAGGAGGTCAGTACAGACCCCGGGTCACTGGTGGGTCATCTCCCAGTTGTCTCCAGTTATCCAACACAATCATCCAACAACCAGTCAGCGGGTTGTTATGGGCGCACGCAACGAGTGGTTGATTGTTGACAACTGGTTGTTAACGTTGGTCAAACATGTGTTGTAAGTGGTCGTGCCTGCCACCTGGTCAGCACACCTCGTAGTACACACATTATCGTCCATCATAACACGGAATGCGTCTCCAGCTGGTGTTAGTACACTTCATGATGGTACGACCCCTGGGCCATCAGCGGGACGAACTGCTCGTACCGTTGTAACAGATGACTTCAGAATTATAACACTTAACTAAAGGCACATCTGGCATATCTCGTCACACATGAAGTAAGTCACACATGAAGTAAGTCACACATGAAGTAAGTCACACATGAAACGATTCAGAAAGACAGAAAAAATAGTAGAAACCGTAGTTCACGGCAACAGTGATGAATTTGAGAAGCCTTAAAGGTCATTTTTCTGTATGCATTGAAGGCGCTAAAGTACTTATTGCCGAGACGAAGCAACTATGAAGGAAGCGTTGCTGAGGTAACATGGCAATTGCTGCAGGCCAGCCGCGGGCGAGGACCTCCCTGCTGAGGCAGTGTTGGCTGTGCCGTGGCTGAGGACAAGAGTGTGGGTGGGTAATGTTAAGTGGTGGGCGACAGTGTGGGTGGTGTGGGTGACCCAACACAACGGGAGCAAGTTCAACCCAGCAGTGGCAGCCACGTGTGTCCTCACATCATGTGTGTCGGTCGGGAGTCAGGTATGTGCCACATCTGGTACACTGGCCAACATGTATGATCGTTCATCTATGTGTTCATATTGTATGGTTTCGCTTCACTCAGTAATGACCTCATCTCTCGATCCTGACCTGCATGTGACCGGGGGGAGGCACACTGATCGACTTACCTGTTCTAGTCAGCAATCAGGGGCGTGAGAGGTGCTTACCTCCTGGGTCGTCTATACACCAGACTGAAGTGTGTGTAACATAGATGAGAAAATATAGAACATATGAAGCCAGAGACAACCAGGGCAGGTGAGCGGGGAGGCGAGGCCATGATGTGTCTCCTGCTTACCCTCACATGAGGCCGCATCCTCAGGGCCAGCACCTGCTGCTTGATCACTGACGACGAAGACTACCGCTGGACGGCTGTGTTGAACTACCGCTGGAGGGCTGTGTTGAACTACCGCTGGAGGGCTGTGTTGAACTACCGCTGGACGGCTGTGTTGAGCAGTAAGGTATAGTCCTGTAGCACACGTTGCGCTCACCTGCTGCTGCTGTGAGGTGGTGTGTGTGTGTCGGCGGTGGTGGTGGTGGTACGCCCTCGTGCCTGAGGTTAGGTTAGGTTACGTTAGGTTACGTTAGGTTAGGTTAGGTTAGGTTAGGTTAGGTTAGGTTAGGTTAGGTTAGGTTAGGTTAGGTTAGGTTAGGTTAGGTTAGGTTAGACAATCGTTCATGCGTCACTATCAGACGTAGTTACTGCACTATCAGTTACATGTGCCACAAGGGTTATGTTAGGTGCACTTATTACATACACATCGACCTAAATCATAGCATGAATGAAGGGGGGTATGACCAGGGGCAGGTGGGGGGGGGGGCCTTTAGTGAGCACGACACATGGTGTCAGGTGGGTCACACTGACCCAGTCTGGGTCCTCGTCCTGACATGTATGGAACGGGTAGGATGGGGGCAGATAACGCTATACACACACACACACACACACACACACACACACACACACACACACACACACACACAGGACACATCCCGTCGACAAACACAGTCCAGCTGATGAAATAACATCTGTTGACCCAGGCACCGCCACCACTCCACCTCCCCCCTCCCCTCCTCCCCCTCCCCTCCCCCCTCCTGACCTAAGCACGTAGGTTCGAAAAGTTCCTCTTGAGCTGGTCAGAGGTTGACCTTTAACCTGGTCAGAGGTTGACCCTTGACCTGACAAGAAATAGGACCTTTAGCCTTGGTAGAGGTAGATTCATGACCTTCCCAGCACCACCGGACAAACTTTGAGCAGGAGGAGGTGACCCCAGGGTCAGGTCATCAAGGTTAGGTCAACCATCATGCAGTAAGGACGTACCATCATCGACCTCAAGGGTCATGTCGTTGTTTTGAAGGTCGACCTGACGCACTGAGGGTCGTACTGTTGGCTCAAGGGTCGTAATCTCCTCATACCTCTGACTGTACTCTCCTTACTCACTCACATCTGACTGTACTCTCCTTACTCACTCACATCTGACTGTACTCTCCTTACTCACTCACATCTGACTGTACTCTCCTTACTCACTCACATCTGACTGTACTCTCCTTACTCACTCACATCTGACTGTACTCTCCTTACTCACTCACATCTGACTGTATTCTCCTTACTCACTCACATCTGACTGTACTCTCCTTACTCACTCACATCTGACTGTATTCTCCTTACTCACTCACATCTGACTGTATTCTCCTTACTCACTCACATCTGACTGTATTCTCCTTACTCACTCACATCTGACTGTATTCTCCTTACTCACTCACATCTGACTGTACTCTCCTTACTCACTCACATCTGACTGTATTCTCCTTACTCACTCACATCTGACTGTATTCTCCTTCACTTGATAATGATATTTATTTACTGTATTAAACAATGACCTGTACTTAACACTGACGACTTTACTTAACACTGATTGACTTTACTTAACACTGATTGACTTTACTTAACACTGACTGAGTTTACTTAACACTGACTTACTTTACTTAACACTGAGTTACTTTACTTAACACTGAGTTACTTTACTTAACACTGACTTAGTTTACTTAACACTGACTTACTTTACTTAACACTGACTTGCCTCACTAAACACTGATCCACACGACTAATTTCGTCCGTTATATTAGAAGTAGCTAATGTGCACTGAGCCAGTACACTGTACACTGAGCCAGTACACTGTACACTGAGTCGGGCCGCCTTCCCTCGCGGGACACTGAGGAAAACGGAACTGAGGAGGTGGAGGTGGGAGTGTGGGGCTGGTGTGAGCCCCACACTGGATCAGACCAGCTCTCCTTGAGACCCTCCTGGTGTGGGCCTTCCTGTACATGTGGGGTTGTAAACCCCAGCTCCCCAGGGGTCTACACAACCCCAGCTCCCCAGGGGTCTACACAACCCCAGCTCCCCAGGGACCTACACAACCCCAGCCGCTGTAGGGAGTAGATCAAGGCGACATAGGATATAGCTGGAGGGTTATATAGAAGGACCTATATAGCGATATAGCTCAGCAGTGGAGAATTTGGCCATCATACAAGAAAAAAAACTCCAGACATTACATGACCAGGAAGTAGACGTTGTACCCCTTCCTTCTACCCACCAGCACCGTACCCCTACCCCACGCTCTCCACCTCTGCCCAACTGCCCACCTACCCACCTACCCACCTGCCCACCTACCCACCTGTCCTTTAGTATCTGATTTCTTTATAATATTTGCCTCATGATGATTTCCTGCATGACGTTCTCATGGATTTATGTCTGTGTAGATGTGATCACATAGAAAACGATGTATAGGTTGTAACGTGGGAGAGAGAGAGAGAGAGAGAGAGAGAGAGAGAGAGAGAGAGAGAGAGAGAGAGAGAGAGAGAGAGAGAGAGAGGCTTCCATCGTAAAGCTGTGAATTAAAATTTGTACAAATGATGTTTTTATGTCATCACTGTTACCAGCAGGGTGGCCCGGTACTGAGTACTGCCCGGTACCGTGGGAGTACCGGGTACCGTGGGAGTACCGGGTACCGTGGGAGTACCGGGTACCGTGGGAGTACCGGGTACCGTGGGAGTACCGGGTACCGTGGGAGTACCGGGCACCGGGACACTACCGGGTACGGCGGTAGTGGAGCGCTGGTGACGTCAGGTAACGGGCGGGAGGGCGGGTCCCCCTGGACTCACTTCCCAGTTTCCTTGACCAGTTTTTAGTTGATACAGGAAGGAACCCCCAGCGGCTGGGGGGGGGGGGGTTGTGGTGGTGGGCGCCCGGGGTTGTGGTGGTGGGCGCCCGGGGTTGTGGTGGTGGGGGGGTTGTGGTGGTGGGCGCCCGGGGCTGTGGTGGTGGGGGGGTTGTTGTGGTAGTGGGGGCGGGGTTAAGGTTGTGGTGGTGGGGGCCCGGGGTTGTGGTGGTGGGCGCCCGGGGTTGTAGCAGGGGGTGGCATGCGTGTCTCACACATGAACCCACACGGGGTTGAGGTGATCCCCGCACCGGGCGGATCACACAGGTAATTGACGGATCCCGGTACGTGAGGAGCAGAGTTACCTCACCAGTCCCGGTAACCACGTAATGAACTTCGTCAGGGGGTCAGAGTGTGGGGGTGGGATGATAACCATGCTTGTGTTACCGGACTCCACCTGCTCGTGGTTACACCGCGAGAGGCAGTCTGTTAACGAGAAGGAGGTAAAGTCTCGTTCAGGTGGGGTTGAGTTAGGGGGCATATGTGACCGAGGTGGAGGGAAGAAGGTGGAGGGGAACATCAAAGAGGAGGTGGAGGGAGGGACTGAAGAAGATTTTGGCTGCAAGGGACGTGAACGTGCACAGGCAACTGGGGCGATGTGTTATACAGGGGGCGACGTGCCATCACTGGGCTGAAGAAGGACATAGCAAGATGTGTGGGTGAACCATGGAAAGGTGTGTGTGGGGCCTGGAGGTGGGTAGGGAACTGGTTTCGGTGCATTACACATGACAGCTGGAGTTTGGATATGAGCGGATGTGAACTTCTTCTGTACATATAGACGATGTGGATGTGAGGGTCTGTCCTCATCACATCTTACCTCAGTAGGAGGTGTGTCGGGTCCGCATGGCGTGACGCAAACCTGCTGACTAACTCGTAACAAGTGTGACGCGTGACCACCCGTGTTACAGTTCATTCAGAAGGCATCGTGTCTTGCCTCAGTGAACAGTCGTGAGCTGTGAAGTTCATGGTGAACCGCCCGCCAGGCCACACCAACACGTGAGCTGGGCTCCTGTGGTGAGTGTGTCCTGATCCACATGTAGTTCCTGGCTGTTAGTCCGTAACATCGCTCCATCTTCCACATGATAACACCTGATAACACCTGACTTGTGCGACGATATCTTCGTACTTGCGGTGAGCGGTACGCGCTAGTTCTCCTACCTTTTGGTCAGCTCTCATGTAAACTGTCACAGACAAAGTTAGACAGAGTCAAGTGAAGGGAGGCTCACCTCTGCCAGGGAGGCTCACCTCTGCCAGGGACGGGATTCAGTTGCCAATGAAAATTGTGTTCTGTTTCCCCGCTGATCTGTACAATGATGACGACTAATATCTTACCAATCATTACTTATCTTGAACACATTACGGTTAACCACAACTAACTTTACCCGACTTCAGCCAGGCCAACTGAAACCAAACAAATCTGCCACATTGTACTGGACTGTTTGGCCAACCTAAGTGACTGGTGAGGGAGGCATGACCACAGAGGGAGGTGTGGGGTGAGGAGGAGGGACGTACACGGCCGTACAGGAGGAGGGACGCATACGGCCGTACAGGAGGAGGTGTCAGGAAGGAGAGCAACAGAAAGACGGGGTCCAGGTGTCAGCAAGTTCGTTTGATGAACAAATAAAACAAATTTTGCAACTCAAGATTTATCATCAACCCTGCAGCAGTGATGTATGGAGGGTAGGGAGTGATGTATGGAGGGTAGGGAGTGATGTATGGAGGGTAGGGAGTGATGTATGGAGGGTAGGGAGTGATGTATGGAGGGTAGGGAGTGATGTATGGAGGGTAGGGAGTGATGTATGGAGGGTAGGGAGTGATGTATGGAGGGTAGGGAGTGATGTATGGAGGGTAGGGAGTGATGTATGGAGGGTAGGGAGTGATGTATGGAGGGTAGGGAGTGATGTATGGAGGGTAGGGAGTGATGTATGGAGGGTAGGGAGTGATGTATGGAGGGTAGGGAGTGATGTATGGAGGGTAGGGAGTGATGTATGGAGGGTAGGGAGTGATGTATGGAGGGTAGGGAGTGATGTATGGAGGGTAGGGAGTGATGTATGGAGGGTAGGGAGTGAACATCATGATATCTGTAAGATAAGTAACGTGGGATGAAATATGGTTTAGGATGAAGGATAAAAGAAGAATTTAAAATATTTGACAAGTTTGATGGAGGGAGGGAGGGATGTTGGAGGGAGGGAGGGATGTTGGAGGAGGAGGGAGGAGGGAGGGAAGCAGACCTAAAGATGATAAGTTGAGAGGAAGCACTGGTGTATGACCAGAGCTTGAGTAAGGTCATTACTGGACGGAGAAAACTGATGAAACAACGAATGAAATCTGATGATGTGGGAGACGTGAACACTGATTGGTCGGTGACGATAACTGTGAGGCGGGTGCAGTACAGGTAGGGAGGAAGTGACGTCACAAAACACAGGTAAGAAGGGCAGTTGTACAAATGAAAGTTGAGTTGAGGAGTCGAGGTGGAAGGTGTAGTGTGGAGGTAAACACTTGGCTCAGTGTAGTTTGAAAGTGTGTGTGGCAGAAGTGGCCTTGTGCCCGATGACTAGACAACGGTTGTGATTGTATTTATGTATAAAGTGAATGAAAATGAAGAAGGACGAGTCACTGGCGTCAACAAGATGTATGATAATTTGTCAAGGTTATTGAGACAGATGAAGATGAGGGACAGTGAGCACTCGGGAAAGCAAGATAGTACAGGAAGCTCTGCAGGAAAATCATTACGATAATGTTATAGCTTTTGTTGGCTTCAAGATGGCGCGTGACAACCTGAAGTGTGGAGCAACTTCTGAAGTTTCTTTATTTGCTGTGTGTGAAAGACTAGGGGTAGGGGGGTGAGGGGGGTGTCAGTGCACAACTTCTACCGGGACCTTGATCAAGTGCAGGAGGAAGTGGTCAGAATGTGTGAGGACTCATGGTTGTGTGGCGTCACCCGTGTTACCAGCGGTGGAACACGGTGGAAGCTACTGTATGCAGATGCTGTTAGCTGGGGAGGTAGGGAGGTTGGCGAGTGGCTTTGTTATGTATAGCATCAGAAACGTCGAGGTGGGCGGAGTGTACAGGTGGCGGAGGTGCCGTGAACACCTGGGGAGAATAAGTACGGAACACAGAAGCAGCTTGTGTGATGGAGGACTCCCACCAGCTGGCCAACCTCAGCCTTACTCAGCTGTGTGGCCAGCGAGAACAACGTGTTCTGGAGAGATAACATTAGTACTTCTCATGATATCTCCAACTGGCTACCTACACAGTCCACACCTCTGTTGTTATATTAGTGAAATAACATCTAGATGATGTTTTAATTGTTTTGTCTGATTAGAATTCAGTACTTAACATGATTACATGAGGCTTGACGCACAAAAAATACTGCTGTTGATATGAAAGAGAAGTTCAATATATTCCTTTTGACAGATGTTATATCTACGTTATCATTGAATAAAAACCAATGCCAATTACTTTCCTGTAACTTTAACCAAAAAAAGAATATGAGATTATTACCTTTATTATAGTTACTCCAGAGTTAAAATTTTCTGTGATGCAGACGTTCAGTCACAGAAAACGTAAGACTTCCAATTTAGGTGCGTCTGCCTCTCAGTCAACATGCCCCACTTTCCTCACCTCGCAATTCATGCCAGTCACTATCACTGAACAAGTTATCCATAGTTTTACATCAATAATCTCTTCATTTGGTATATTCAACACGTATATTAATGTTATCTTCCCCAGTCAGGGAAAAACGAGTGATAAATGTGATATGTTACGAGGTAGCGTGAGGGAGAGGACAAGTGATGGCCGAGGTGTGCAAGTCACTTGGCAGCCCGAACCCACACCTCTCACCCTGACCCACACTTTACAGCCACTCCATTAATGCTTCGTCCGTGTCGGTCGGAGGACATGTCCCTCACAGACACAGATTACCCGTAGATGGATAATGATGAAGGACAGGATGACGCTGGATGACGCGCCTCCGATGGCCCATAAGTGTGATATGTAACCCACAACTCCGTGTGTGTGGGGAGGGAGGGCCCGCGACGGGCCACGCTACCGTAACACTTCGCTCAGTGTTGGTCTAACTTTTACCTTCTCGTAATTTAGGTCGTTTTGCCGTGGCGGATAAAAGTCCCGAGGAGATGTGACGCCCACACGGGTGCCGGGCACGGCCCTGCGGGGAGGAACATCCCCTTCAGGCCAACATGACAGGTGCTGCTGCCTCAGGAGGGGATGAGTGTGTGACGCCCATCTCCCTCCACCAACCGCACATGGTGAACCACTACTCATGTAGTACTGTCAATTACCATCCACTGCGAGATTGTTACAACCCCATTGTCAACATGGTTGACAACCATCGATGTGCTGATATTAACATCTACCATGTTAATCTTCCCCGACACTTATTGTTTTCACTTGTATACTGCCCCCACCACTCACTCCTGCACTAACCCAACCGTTACAATAACTACAACCAATGTTGCAGTGATAACAAGAAGAACAACAATATAACTCACAACCACTATATTACCACACACTAGCATACAACACGCCACAAAACTTGTCACGAACATGACTAGAAATTGTAACCATTTGCACACAACCCAACCAATATGGCCATCACCAGACCCACATATGACCATCACCAGACCCACATATGATCATCACCAGACCCACATATGATCATCACCAGACCCACTCTTGGTGCATCTCTCTCTCTCTCTCTCTCTCTCTCTCTCTCTCTCTCTCTCTCTCTCTCTCTCTCTCTCTCTCTCTCTCTCTCTCTCTCTCTCTCTCTCTCTCTCTCTCTCTCAGGTGGACGGGGCGTCCCGGACTGGGCAGTGAGACAGGGGAATGACAGACTGACGGTTTCCCGAAAGTGTCAATAGTGTGTCACATGTAGAGAACAGTGTGACCCAGTGTGAGCCAACACACAGTGGATCGTAACGCCAGACCACAGCTCCTGTGCTAAATGTTCTTCAAAATATTCAAAAAGAATCCGGCTGACAGTGTCAGTAAGATGAACAATTCTTGACTGAATAAAGTTAGTATGAATATTAATGAAGTTTCCCACAGCTCAACCAAGTGACGAATTCTCTGGCGGGAAATAACTACATGATATGTGGCGACGTTGCCACCAGAACCAATTATCATGAGATGCAAAACTAAATTATTTACTCTACCAACACTGACCAACAGTGGCACCACCAACACTGACACCACCAACAGTGGCACCACCAACACTGACACCACCAACACTGACACCACCAACACTGACACCACCAACAGTGGCACCACCAACACTGGCACCACCAACAGTGGCACCACCAACAGTGGCACCACCAACACTGGCACCACCAACACTGGCACCACCAACACTGGCACCACCAACAGTAGCACCACCAACACTGGCACCACCAACAGTGGCACCACCAACACTGACACCACCAACAGTGGCACCACCAACACTGGCACCACCAACACTGGCACCACCAACAGTGGCACCACCAACAGTGGCACCACCAACACTGACACCACCAACAGTGGCACCACCAACACCGGCACCACCAACAGTGGCACCACCAACACTGGCACCACCAACACTGGCACCACCAACACTGGCACCACCAACAGTGGCACCACCAACACTGGCACCACCAACAGTGGCACCACCAACACTGGCACCACCAACACTGGCACCACCAACACTGGCACCACCAACAGTGGCACCACCAACACTGGCACCACCAACACTGGCACCACCAACAGTGGCACCACCAACACTGGCACCACCAACACTGGCACCACCAACACTGACACCACCAACACTGGCACCACCAACACTGGCACCACCAACAGTGGCACCACCAACAGTGGCACCACCAACACTGGCACCACCAACACTGGCACCACCAACAGTGGCACCACCAACACTGGCACCACCAACAGTGGCACCACCAACACTGGCACCACCAACAATGGTCCTACAACACTGGCACCAACAACCCTATCACCAACAACACCGGTTCTCCAACACTGGCATTCATCAAAGCACTACCTGGTGTGTTTACTGCCTCATGTGAGCCAGGGAGCCGATATGCATGGGGGGGGGGGTGTGCTGTGCTGTGTTAGCTCCCTGATGTAACACCATCATGGTCCCGGGTAGGCTGGGGGGGGGGGGGGCGCTGGTCAGGGAGGCTGGCTGTTGGAGTGGGTCAACATTTGTTGTTACATCGGTATATTATATACGAGAGGGACAGTGAGCAGTGGTGTGGAGGTGTGGCTCTCAGTGACGAACAGCTTACGTCATGATCAGTGCCAGCAGCCTCCTCTCCCCAATGAGGCTGCAGGGACTTGACTCTAACCTATAATCATGGCCGGCACGTGACCTCGCTGTTGCTGGACTAAAGTGGAGAATTACGTGTCCCAGACCTAGAACATGTCAATGTGACTACATGTTCCTCCCGTCCATCTGCTCCTCCCCGTCCGTGCGTTCCTCCCGTCCGTCTGCTCCTCCCCGTCCGTGCGTTCTTCCCGTCCGTCTGCTCCTCCCCGTCCGTGCGTTCCTCCCGTCCGTCTGCTCCTCCCCGTCCGTGCGTTCTTCCCGTCCGTCTGCTCCTCCCCGTCCGTGCGTTCCTCCCGTCCGTCTGTAATGTTACTCACACTTGCTGCTGAGAGAATCACACACTTGGCGACGCAGTGTTTACGTCGGGGCTGCGACCTTCCCTCTCCCAGAGCCTCGTTACGCGCGCACGTTTCCTGCGTCGCAAACACCTGTACGACATAAACGCATCAAGTCCTCTCAGACCAGGTTGTTTACAGCCTCCACGTAAACACAGAGGTAAACAATACTGTGTGGTGTGCTCCCAACATGGCTCAGGCTTTGTTATATAATCTCACACAAGGATACTTCACCTGAATGTGTACCATAATTCATACACAGTCTCTGCCATCACTGCACAGCCCACAAATGTACAGCTTGATGTACATGTGTACAGCTTGGTGTACGTACATGTGTACAGCTTGGTGTACATGTGTACAGCTTGGTGTACATGTGTAAAGCTTGGTGTACATGTGTACAGCTTGATGTACGCAGCATGACCAGTTGTAGTTGTCAGTGAGGGTCATCAAGCCCCAGTCATGTTGCAGGTCACCTGCCCTGATGACGTCACCTACGATAACCATCGTTAATGATTCAGGTGAAGTGACACGTGATGCTAGGTGTCATGTGACGCGTGATGTAAGGTGTCATGTGACACAGGTGATGCTAGGTGTCATGTGACGCGTGATGTAAGGTGTCATGTGACTCAGGTGATGCTAGGTGTCATGTGACACGTGATGTAAGGTGTCATGTGGCACAGGTGATGCTAGGTGTCATGTGGCACGTGATGCTAGGTGTCATGTGACACGTGATGTTAGGTGTCATGTGGCACAGGTGATGCTTGGTGTCATGTGGCACGGGTGATGCTAGGTGTCATGTGGCACGGGTGATGCTAGGTGTCATGTGACTCAGGTGATGCTTGGTGTCATGTGGCACGGGTGATGCTTGGTGTCATGTGACACAGGTGATGCTTGGTGTCATGAGGCACGGGTGATGCTTGGTGTCATGTGGCACGGGTGATGCTTGGCGTCATGAGGCACGGGTGATGCTTGGTGTCATGTGACACAGGTGATGCTTGGTGTCATGTGGCACGGGTGATGCCTGGTGTCATGTGACACAGGTGATGCTTGGTGTCATGTGGCACGAGTGATGTTTGGTGTCATGTGGCACAGGTGATGCTTGGTGTCATGTGGCACGGGTGATGCTTGGTGTCATGTGGCACGTGATGCTAGGTGTCATGTGGCACTGGTGATGCTAGGTGTCATGTGGCACGGGTGATGCTTGGTGTCATGTGGCACGGGTGATGCTTGGTGTCATGTGGCACGGGTGATGCTTGGTGTCATGTGGCACGGGTGATGCTTGGTGTCATGTGACACAGGTTATGCTTGGTGTCATGTGGCACGGGTGATGCTTGGTGTCATGTGACACAGGTGATGCTTGGTGTCATGTGGCACGGGTGATGCTTGGTGTCATGTGGCACGGGTGATGCTTGGTGTCATGTGGCACGGGTGATGCTTGGTGTCATGTGACACAGGTGATGCTTGGTGTCATGTGACACAGGTGATGCTTGGTGTCATGTGACACAGGTTATGCTTGGTGTCATGTGGCACGGGTGATGCTTGGTGTCATGTGGCACGGGTGATGCTTGGTGTCATGTGGCACGGGTGATGCTTGGTGTCATGTGACACAGGTGATGCTTGGTGTCATGTGACACAGGTTATGCTTGGTGTCATGTGGCACGGGTGATGCTTGGTGTCATGTGGCACGGGTGATGCTTGGTGTCATGTGGCACGGGTGATGCTTGGTGTCATGTGACACAGGTGATGCTTGGTGTCATGTGGCACGGGTGATGCTTGGTGTCATGTGACACGGGTGTCGGAGGAGAGTTTGTGTCTGGCACGCCGAACCCCCCACCCACTCCTGGGGAGAAACGGTAACTCATTTTGTATGAGTGGCTGCCAGTGTCCCTCACTTGTGAGTTACCGAAGCCGTGTCACCCCAGGGATGACTGTCTGCTCCTGTCCCGGACGAGGACACACCTGCACCGTCTACTGTCCCGGACGAGGACACACCTGCACCGTCTACTGTCCCAGACGAGGACACACCTGCACCGTCTACTGTCCCAGACGAGGACACACCTGCACCGTCTACTGTCCCAGACGAGGACACACCTGCACCGTCTACTGTCCCGGACGAGGACACACCTGCACCGTCTACTGTCCCGGACGAGGACACACCTGCACCGTCTACTGTCCCAGACGAGGACACACCTGCACCGTCTACTGTCCCGGACGAGGACACACCTGCACCGTCTACTGTCCCGGACGAGGACACACCTGCACCGTCTACTGTCCCAGACGAGGACACACCTGCACCGTCTACTGTCCCGGACGAGGACACACCTGCACCGTCTACTGTCCCAGACGGGGACACACCTGCACCGTCTACTGTCCCAGACGAGGACACACCTGCACCGTCTACTGTCCTCAGGTAGAGAGAGGAGACAGTCAGTGTCCCGGTGCACTACGTTCACCTGGTCCACCTGATCATCAGTAAGTCTCGTGTGGCCGGGGGGGGGGGGGACCTCCTCCTGACGGACCGGCACAGTCACCATGCTGACCTGATAGCCATACAACCTGGTGGATGACTACAACCTGGTGGATGACTACAACCTGGTGGATGGCTACAACCTGGTGGATGGCTACAACCTGGTGGATGACTACAACCTGGTGGATGAGTACAACCTGGTGGATGGCTACAACCTGGTGGATGACTACAACCTGGTGGATGAGTACAACCTGGTGGATGGCTACAACCTGGTGGATGACTACAACCTGGTGGATGAGTACAACCTGGTGGATGGCTACAACCTGGTGGATGACTACAACCTGGTGGATGAGTACAACCTGGTGGATGGCTACAACCTGGTGGATGACTACAACCTGGTGGATGAGTACAACCTGGTGGATGACTACAAACATGACTACAACCTGGTGTGGGCGCCGTTCATTGTGCCACGTTCAGACAGTCACCATGGTCACCATACACACAGTCTGGTGGGAGGGGAGGCGTCCAGCCTGCTGGCGGCACCCGGGCGTCCGGCACTGCTGGTCTTCACTGCTGGCGGCACCCGGGCGTCCGGCACTGCTGGTCTTCACTGCTGGCGGCACCCGGGAATCCGGCACTGCTGGTCTTCACTGCTGGCGGCACCCGGGCGTCCGGCACTGCTGGTCTTCACTGCTGGCGGGCAGTGAGGTACAGTGACGTTATCTGCACGTAGACCCGCATGTCTCTGGCGATGGTGTTGTTATGTCGTGCTAAGGTGAACAGTATCCTTCAGCAGGAGGGAGGGTATCCTTCAGCAGGAGGGAGGGTATCCTTCAGCAGGAGGGAGGGTATCCTTCAGCAGGAGGGAGGGTATCCTTCAACAGGAGGGAGGGTATCCTTCAGCAGGAGGGAGGGTATCCTTCAGCAGGAGGGAGGGTATCTTTCTGCAGGAGGGAGGGTATCCTTCAGCAGGAGGGAGGGTATCTTTCAGCAGGAGGGAGGGTATCTTTCAGCAGGAGGGAGGGTATCTTTCAGCAGGAGGGAGGGTATCTTTCAGCAGGAGGGAGGGTATCTTTCAGCAGGAGGGAGGGTATCTTTCAGCAGGAGGGAGGGTATCTTTCAGCAGGAGGGAGGGTATCCTTCAGCAGGATGGAGGGTATGTTTCAGCAGGAGGGAGGGTATCTTTCAGCAGGAGGGAGGGTATGTTTCAGCAGGAGGGAGGGTATCCTTCAGCAGGAGGGAGGGTATGTTTCAGCAGGAGGGAGGGTATCTTTCAGCAGGAGGGAGGGTATCCTTCAGCAGGAGGGAGGGTATGTTTCAGCAGGAGGGAGGGTATGTTTCAGCAGGAGGGAGGGTATGTTTCAGCAGGAGGGAGGGTATGTTTCAGCAGGAGGGAGGGTATCCTTCAGCAGGAGGGAGGGTATGTTTCAGCAGGAGGGAGGGTATGTTTCAGCAGGAGGGAGGGTATGTTTCAGCAGGAGGGAGGGTATGTTTCAGCAGGAGGGAGGGTATGTTTCAGCAGGAGGGAGGGTATGTTTCAGCAGGAGGGAGGGTATCCTTCAGCAGGAGGGAGGGTATTTTTCAGCAGGAGGGAGGGTATGTTTCAGCAGGAGGGAGGGTATGTTTCAGCAGGAGGGAGGGTATCCTTCAGCAGGAGGGAGGGTATGTTTCAGCAGGAGGGAGGGTATGTTTCAGCAGGAGGGAGGGTATCCTTCAGCAGGAGGGAGGGTATGTTTCAGCAGGGTTCCACCTGGAGAACGTAACAAGCGTGGCAGGGGGTCTGCCTGCCATCCCCCCCCCCCCTCCCTGCTACAGCTGGTTATTAAGAATATCTTACAACCAACAACTTTACCACCATCTTCCTCCTTGTTGTTGGCTAAAATCTTCCACGTCTTGAGGTTGTAGATACATACAACCCGGGGAACAGCTCAGCCTGGGGTTGTAGAGGAGTGTGATGCATGTGTTGTCAATCTTGTATTGCAGGCAGACTTGTGTTGTGGTCCTGGTCCCTGGCAACACCACCTGTGACTGTCTCCTGTCCCTTGACAGTGAAAGACGGGATGGGTGGGGGGGGGGGGGGGTTGTACTGTCACCAGCCAGGGTCACACCTGACACACGGAGGTTGCTGGCTCCGCTCCCGCCACCACGCCACACCACGCCACACCACGCCACACCACACCACGCCACGCCACGCCACACCACGCCACACCACACCACACCACACCACGCCACACCACACCACACCTCACCACACCACACCACGCCACACCACGCCACACCACACCACACCACACCACACCACACCACGCCACACCTACCACACCACACCACACCACGCCACACCACACCACACCACGCCACACCACGCCACGCCACACCACGCCACACCACACCACACCACACCACACCACACCACTCCACACCACGCCACACCACACCACGCCACACCACACCACACCTCACCACGCCACACCACACCACACCACACCACGCCACGCCACACCACACCACACCACACCACACCACACCACACCACACCTCACCACGCCACACCACACCACGCCACACCACGCCACACCACACCACACCACACCACGCCACAGCACACCACACCACACCACACCACACCTCACCACGCCACACCACACCACGCCACACCACGCCACACCACACCACACCACACATCATGATGCAAGCCACGTCCCTCACCACGGGCCGGCTGGCTGTCCTCCATATTCAGATATTTTCTTTTAATTGACGTTAACTGTGAGTAATGACTGGCGGGGGGGGGGGGGGGTGACCTCTGGTCAGTATTATCCTCACGAGTCATCTGCTACTTGTCCGTCCGCTGCCATGCGTCCGCTACCATGCGTCCGCTGCCATGCGTCCGCTACCATGCGTCCGCTGCCATGCGTCCGCTGCCATGCGTCCGTCATGACCTGAGCTACCGCCAAGATAGTGCTACTCCACCTGTGTGTTGGATGTGATCATCCCACCACATCTTTATGAAGGATTTGACCTTAACGTGATGGTAACGAATCTCAATGATAGCGTGTGTGCACCTGTCACCTGGTGTGGCACCTGTCACCTGGTGTGGCACCTGTCACCTGGTGTGGCACGTGTCACCTGGTGTAGCACCAGTCACCTGGTGTGGCACGTGTCACCTGATGTGGCACCTGTCACCTGGTGTGGCACCTATCACCTGGTGTGGCACCTGTCACCTGGTGTGGCACCAGTCACCTGGTGTGGCACCTGTCACCTGGTGTGGCACCTGTCACCTGGTGTGGCACCAGTCACCTGGTGTGGCACCTGTCACCTGGTGTGTGCACCTGTCACCTGGTGTGTGCACCTGTCACCTGGTGTGGCACCTATCACCTGGTGTGGCACCTATCACCTGGTGTGGCACGTGTCACCTGGTGTGGCACCTGTCACCTGGTGTGGCACCTGTCACCTGGTGTGGCACCAGTCACCTGGTGTGGCACCTGTCACCTGGTGTGTGCACCTGTCACCTGGTGTGTGCACCTATCACCTGGTGTGGCACCTATCACCTGGTGTGGCACGTGTCACCTGGTGTGGCACGTGTCACCTGGTGTGGCACCTGTCACCTGGTGTGGCACGTGTCACCTGGTGTGGCACGTGTCACCTGGTGTGGCACGTGTCACCTGGTGTGGCACCAGTCACCTGGTGTGGCACCTGTCACCTGGTGTGGCACCTATCACCTGGTGTGGCACGTGTCACCTGGTGTGGCACGTGTCACCTGGTGTGGCACCAGTCACCTGGTGTGGCACCTGTCACCTGGTGTGGCACCTATCACCTGGTGTGGCACGTGTCACCTGGTGTGGCACGTGTCACCTGGTGTGGCACCAGTCACCTGGTGTGGCACCTGTCACCTGGTGTGGCACCTATCACCTGGTGTGGCACGTGTCACCTGGTGTGGCACCTGTCACCTGGTGTGGCACCTGTCACCTGGTGTGGCACCTATCACCTGGTGTGGCACGTGTCACCTGGTGTGGCACGTGTCACCTGGTGTGGCACCAGTCACCTGGTGTGGCACCTGTCACCTGGTGTGGCACCTGTCACCTGGTGTGGCACCAGTCACCTGGTGTGGCACCTGTCACCTGGTGTGTGCACCTGTCACCTGGTGTGTGCACCTGTCACCTGGTGTGGCACCTGTCACCTGGTGTGTGCACCTGTCACCTGGTGTGGCACTGTAGCGTCTACCACAAGGGGCGACGGTACATTACGTCATCTTCCTTCCTTCATGACAGACCCAGGGGGGGGGGGGAAGGTAAACAACTGGTTTATCCTCTTACGGTACGACCCCTGAACCCGACGGTGCGACCCCTGAACCTGACGATACGACCCCTGAACCCGACGGTACGACCCTGAACCTGACGGTACGACCCCTGAACCTGACGATACGACCCCTGAACCTGACGTTACGACCCCTGAACCCGACGGTACGACCCTGAACCTGACGGTACGACCCCTGAACCTGACGGTACGACCCCTGAACCTGACGATACGTCCCCTGAACCTGACGTTACGACCCCTGAACCCGACGGTACGACCCTGAACCTGACGGTACGACCCCTGAACCTGACGATACGACCCCTGAACCTGACGTTACGACCCCTGAACCCGACGGTACGACCCTGAACCTGACGGTACGACCCCTGAACCCGACGGTACGACCCTGAACCTGACGGTACGACCCCTGAACCTGACGTTACGACCCCTGAACCCGACGGTACGACCCTGAACCTGACGGTACGACCCATGAACCTGACGATACGACACCTGAACCCGACGGTGCGACCCATGAACCTGACGATACGTCCCCTGAACCTGACGATACGACCCCTGAACCCGACGGTGCGACCCCTGAACCTGACGATACGTCCCCTGAACCCGACGGTACGACCCCTGAACCCGACGGTGCGACCCCTGAACCTGACGATACGTCCCCTGAACCCGACGGTACGACCCCTGAACCCGACGGTGCGACCCCTGAACCCGACGGTACGACCCTGAACCTGACGGTACGACCCCTGAACCCGACGGTACGACCCCTGAACCTGACGATACGACCCCTGAACCTGATGTTACGACCCCTGAACCCGACGGTACGACCCTGAACCTGACGGTACGACCCCTGAACCTGACGATACGACACCTGAACCCGACGGTACGACCCCTGAACCCGACGGTGCGACCCCTGAACCTGACGATACGACCCCTGAACCCGACGGTACGACCCCTGAACCTGACGATACGTCCCCTGAACCCGACGATGCTACCCCTGAACCCGACGGTACGATCCTTGGGTAAGATAGTCTGACCCTGACCTGACCTGACCACTAAGGGTCACGTGAGAGGGAAGGGAACACCTGGACAGACGCACAAAACCGAAGTGCGTCAGAGACTCATGAAGGCCCCACCCCTGCTGCTGGGGTGGTGCTGGGGTGGTGCTGGGAGTGCTGGGGTGGTGCTGGGGTGGTGCTGGGGTGGTGCTGGGAGTGCTGGGGTGGTGCTGGGGTGGTGCTGGGAGTGCTGGGGTGGTGCTGGGGTGGTGCTGGGAGTGCTGGGGTGGTGCTGGGGTGGTGCTGGGGTGGTGCTGGGGTGGTGCTGGGAGTGCTGGGGTGGTGCTGGGGTGGTGCTGGGGGTGACTGGCAATAACCAGGCCAGAGTGGTCCAGACGTGTCCTGTTTGTTGATGTCCCGGCGAGAGTTGTCGCACAGGAAGGGGTCACCGAGGGACCAGGTCGTGTGACACACCCCCCCCCAACACACACACACCACCACGACCTAGTGGGAGTACTGGCTACACCTCCCTGTGGGAGGATAGAGGGAGGAGGAATTTACATTACTTAATCCTCATCTCTACCACGTGTGTGTGTGTGTGTGTGTGTGTGTGTGTGTGTGTGTGTGTGTACGGGGAAGGTGTACACTCGTGTGGCCACATCGCTTGATCATCTCGCACCACTACCACACATACCCCATGTTAACCTCTGTATGTTGCCCATGCTAACTTCCGCATGTTGCCCATGTTAACCTCCGTATGTTGCCCATGTTAACCTCGATATGTTGCCCATGTTAACCTCTATATGTTGCCCATGTTAACCTCCGTATGTTGCCCATGTTAACCTCCGTATGTTGCCCATGTGTCATGAGTCAGTTGATGCCACACATCACCAAGCCTCCGTTGACCATAACAACACAACAATATCATCAACAACAAGCGTCAGGTGGTGCTGTGTTAGTGTCATGTGGTGCTGTGTTAGTGTCATGTCGTGCTGTGTTAGTGTCATGTCGTGCTGTGTTAGTCAGGTCGTGCTGTGTTAGTGTCATGTCATGCTGTGTTAGTCAGGTGGTGCTGTGTTAGCGTCAGGTGGTGCTGTGTTAGTGTCATGTCGTGCTGTGTTAGTCAGGTCGTGCTGTGTTAGTGTCATGTCGTGCTGTGTTAGTCAGGTCGTGCTGTGTTAGTGTCATGTCATGCTGTGTTAGTGTCATGTCGTGCTGTGTTAGCGTCAGGTCGTTCTGTGTTAGTGTCATGTGCTGTGTTAGTCAGGTGGTGCTGTGTTAGTGTCATGTCATGCTGTGTTAGTCAGGTGGTGCTGTGTTAGCGTCAGGTGGTGCTGTGTTAGTGTCATGTCGTGCTGTGTTAGTCAGGTCGTGCTGTGTTAGTGTCATGTCGTGCTGTGTTAGTCAGGTCGTGCTGTGTTAGTGTCATGTCATGCTGTGTTAGTCAGGTGGTGCTGTGTTAGCGTCAGGTCGTTCTGTGTTAGTGTCATGTGCTGTGTTAGTCAGGTCGTGCTGTGTTAGTGTCATGTCATGCTGTGTTAGTCAGGTGGTGCTGTGTTAGCGTCAGGTGGTGCTGTGTTAGTGTCATGTCGTGCTGTGTTAGTCAGGTCGTGCTGTGTTAGTGTCATGTCATGCTGTGTTAGTCAGGTGGTGCTGTGTTAGCGTCAGGTGGTGCTGTGTTAGTGTCATGTCGTGCTGTGTTAGTCAGGTCGTGCTGTGTTAGTGTCATGTCGTGCTGTGTTAGTCAGGTCGTGCTGTGTTAGTGTCATGTCATGCTGTGTTAGTCAGGTGGTGCTGTGTTAGCGTCAGGTCGTTCTGTGTTAGTGTCATGTGCTGTGTTAGTCAGGTGGTGCTGTGTTAGTGTCATGTCATGCTGTGTTAGTCAGGTGGTGCTGTGTTAGCGTCAGGTGGTGCTGTGTTAGTGTCATGTCGTGCTGTGTTAGTCAGGTCGTGCTGTGTTAGTGTCATGTCGTGCTGTGTTAGTCAGGTCGTGCTGTGTTAGTGTCATGTCATGCTGTTAATCAGGTGGTGCTGTGTTAGCGTCAGGTGGTGCTGTGTTAATGTCATGTCGTGCTGTGTTAGTCAGGTCGTGCTGTGTTAGTGTCATGTCATGCTGTGTTAGTCAGGTGGTGCTGTGTTAGTGTCATGTCATGCTGTGTTAGTCAGGTGGTGCTGTGTTAGCGTCAGGTGGTGCTGTGTTAGTGTCATGTCGTGCTGTGTTAGTCAGGTCGTGCTGTGTTAGTGTCATGTCATGCTGTGTTAGTCAGGTGGTGCTGTGTTAGTGTCATGTCATGCTGTGTTAGTCAGGTCGTGCTGTGTTAGTGTCATGTCATGCTGTGTTAGTCAGGTCGTGCTGTGTTAGCGTCAGGTGGTGCTGTATTAGCGTCAGGTGGTGCTGTGTTAGTCAGGTGGTGCTGTGTTAGCGTCATGTCGTGCTGTGTTAGCGTCAGGTGGTGCTGTGTTAGTCAGGTGGTGCTGTGTTAGTGTCATGTCATGCTGTGTTAGTCAGGTCGTGCTGTGTTAGCGTCATGTCGTGCTGTGTTAGTCAGGTGGTGCTGTGTTAGTGTCATGTCATGCTGTGTTAGTCAGGTGGTGCTGTGTTAGCGTCATGTCGTGCTGTGTTAGTCAGGTGGTGCTGTGTTAGTGTCATGTCATGCTGTGTTAGTGTCATGTCATGCTGTGTTAGTCAGGTCGTGCTGTGTTAGCGTCAGGTGGTGCTGTATTAGCGTCAGGTGGTGCTGTGTTAGCGTCAGGTGGTGCTGTGTTAGCGTCATGTCGTGCTGTGTTAGTCAGGTGGTGCTGTGTTAGCGTCATGTCGTGCTGTGTTAGTCAGGTGGTGCTGTGTTAGTGTCATGTCATGCTGTGTTAGTCAGGTCGTGCTGTGTTAGCGTCAGGTGGTGCTGTGTTAGCGTCATGTCGTGCTGTGTTACTCAGGTGGTGCTGTGTTAGCGTCATGTCGTGCTGTGTTAGTCAGGTGGTGCTGTGTTAGTGTCATGTCATGCTGTGTTAGTCAGGTCGTGCTGTGTTAGCGTAAGGTGGTGCTGTATTAGCGTCAGGTGGTGCTGTGTTAGCGTCAGGTGGTACTGTGTTAGCGTCATGTCGTGCTGTGTTAGCGTCAGGTGGTGCTGTGTTAGCGTCATGTCGTGCTGTGTTAGTCAGGTGGTGCTGTGTTAGTCAGGTGGTGCTGTGTTAGTGTCATGTCATGCTGTGTTAGTCAGGTCGTGCTGTGTTAGCGTCAGGTGGTGCTGTATTAGCGTCAGGTGGTGCTGTGTTAGCGTCAGGTGGTGCTGTGTTAGCGTCATGTCGTGCTGTGTTAGTCAGGTGGTGCTGTGTTAGCGTCATGTCGTGCTGTGTTAGTCAGGTCGTGCTGTGTTAGTGTCATGTCATGCTGTGTTAGTCAGGTCGTGCTGTGTTAGCGTCAGGTGTTGCTGTATTAGCGTCATGTCGTGCTGTGTTAGCGTCAGGTGGTGTTGTGTTAGCGTCATGTCGTGCTGTGTTAGTCAGGTGGTGCTGTGTTAGCGTCATGTCGTGCTGTGTTAGTCAGGTGGTGCTGTGTTAGCGTCATGTCGTGCTGTGTTAGTCAGGTCGTGCTGTGTTAGTGTCATGTCATGCTGTGTTAGTCAGGTCGTGCTGTGTTAGCGTCAGGTGTTGCTGTATTAGCGTCATGTCGTGCTGTGTTAGCGTCAGGTGGTGTTGTGTTAGCGTCATGTCGTGCTGTGTTAGTCAGGTGGTGCTGTGTTAGCGTCATGTCGTGCTGTGTTAGTCAGGTGGTGCTGTGTTAGTGTCATGTCATGCTGTGTTAGTCAGGTGGTGCTGTGTTAGCGTCAGGTCGTGCTGTGTTAGCGTCAGGTCGTGCTGTGTTATCTGGTTGTTCTGTCTGCATCTTTCGCAGAAGTGTGCAGGAGGGTCGGAAGCAGAAGTGTGCAGGAGGGTCGGAAGCAGAAGTGTGCAGGAGGGTCGGAAGCAGAAGTGTGCAGGAGGGTCGGAAGCAGAAGTGTGCTGGAGGGTCGGAAGCAGAAGTGTGCTGGAGGGTCGGAAGCAGAAGTGTGCTGGAGGGTCGGAAGCAGAAGTGTGCTGGAGGGTCGGAAGCAGAAGTGTGCTGGAGGGTCGGAAGCAGAAGTGTGCAGGAGGGTCGGAAGCAGAAGTGTGCTGGAGGGTCGGAAGCAGAAGTGTGCTGGAGGGTCGGAAGCAGAAGTGTGCTGGAGGGTCGGAAGCAGAATACAACACTGACGGGTGACGGGGAGGCCTGGCCTTCAGTAGACGGCAGGGGAGGGAGACAGATGTGGAGGGAGACAGTAGATAGGAAGGGAGGGCAGGGGGCAGGACGGGGACAAGGCAGTAGACAGGAAGGGACGGGGAAGCAGGAGA
This sequence comes from Panulirus ornatus, assembly GCF_036320965.1. Classification (NCBI taxonomy): domain Eukaryota; kingdom Metazoa; phylum Arthropoda; class Malacostraca; order Decapoda; family Palinuridae; genus Panulirus; species Panulirus ornatus. Next base: position 69,626,089 of record NC_092235.1, read on the forward strand.
CGGGTGCGGGGAGTGGGGGCGCTAGACAGGGAGTGGGTAATGATGACACATGAGACAGTCAGACGGTCGTACCCTGGAGAGACAGACAGTATACTGACGGACGGAATCTGTCTTCAAGCCAGGATGACAGGGATTGATGAGGGTTGATGACGTCATGTGAGCCAAACTATATCTCATGACCCTCATTAATTATTCATATCTGAACCCTTGTATGATGGTAAGATTATAATGATTATCATGGTAAGATTATAATGATTATCATGGTAAGATTATAATGATTATCATGGTAAGATTATAATGATTATCATGGTAAGATTATAATGATTATCATGGTAAGATTATAATGATTATCATGGTAAGATTATAATGATTATCATGGTAAGATTATAATGATTATCATGGTAAGATTATAATGATTATCATGGTAAGATTATAATGATTATCATGGTAAGATTATAATGATTATCATGGTAAGATTATAATGATTATCATGGTAAGATTATAATGATTATCTTAAACTGGACTTTAAGTCAACTGTTGGTGGTGTGACGGTGGTCGTGTGGCACCAGCCCTGACACTGTGCCACATGAGGCCAGGACTCGTGTGTGAATCCCTTACTGATGTCAGACTGATTAATGTCCCTCCCCCCCCTCTCCCCTCACCTCTACCTCAGCTAGAGAGAGAGAGAGAGAGAGAGAGAGAGAGAGAGAGAGAGAGAGAGAGAGAGAGAGAGAGACTGTTCGACTCATAAATTGATAGACAGTTGGGTTAACATACAGATAAACAGTTACTATGCCAGACGGGAGGAGGAGACGCGATCACGAGCCACGTCAGGCAGGAGGACGTGGGTGAGTCAGGTGAGCAGATCATAGTGACGTGTGTTGACTGGGTCAGTACTGCAGGGAGACGCCCTCCCTCCCGACGCTGACCAGCTCGTTGTCCTCATTCCAGAGATACAGTAATGACCCAGGCAGGGCCCGCCCACCAGACCTGCTGACCACTCCAGCTGTGGGTACTGATGTCGCCCCCACACTACTGGCATACAAAACTCCGACCACAGTCACCAATGACACCACACCACACCACACCACACCATACCACACCACACCACACCACACCACACCACAGCACACCACACCACACCACACCTCACCTCACCACACCACACCACACCACACCACACCACACCACACCGCACCACACCACACCACGCCACACCACACCACAGCACACCACACCACACCGCACCACACCACACCACACCACACCACACCACAGCACACCACACCACACCACACCAAGTGCTAGGGCAGTGTTGAGCACGAGGGAACAATATGGCCAGGAGGTATCAGAGAGTGACAAGTTATATTTAGGTGTTAAACCTCCTGCCTGTACCGTGAACCTTCTTATCAGCTAATGTTCCTGTGGCTGTGTCAGGCGTGTGGTCCTCCTAGCGGAGGTGCACAGCACCCCTGGTGACCCAAGATGATCGGCTGGTCGTGCTGTGTGACCACCTGCTGGAGGATGTCTCAGATGACGGCAGGTGGACCATAGGTCTCAGGTCCTCCACTTGTACATACACACTATGTAGCTGACCTGGGGAGGTCTGCTCTTGACCTCAGGACCTGGGAAGGAAGGGGGGTGGAGAAGGCGTCAGGAGGGCGACCATCCGGGGGGGACTTCAGGTCTGGAAGTAGACTACCTGGGTCCAGGTCTGGACTAACGGTCAGTTGGGTCCAGGTCTGGACTTGAAAAAGGACGTTTGAGTTACTGAAAAACAAGTGTGAACACCACTGGTGCAACACAGACCTTGTGGAGCGGAGTGTTGTCGTGGACCAGCAACACACAGTTGGTCAACACTTCTCGCTGCTTCTCATTGATGACCCTGACCGACTGCTGACACAGGTCATCGTAAGCCTCTCCTGTAGGCCTGTTGTGCGCGTCCTGTAGTCAACCACCAGAATCCTGGTGACATCCCAGGCAGCTGAGGTCATGATGTCAGCACCCGAGGGTGGGTTGAGTCCTGAGGTGGTCGTGGACGGCGGGAGGAGCCGCAGGCGTCCATGACTTGGCTTCCATCAGAGACGCTGGGTCGCAGTGATGGACCCGAGGTTCACAACTCGTCAGCAGGTGGCACACAGTACTGCCTGGATGGGCTCGACACAGTGCCAGCAGGTGGCACCTGCATCAGCCAGCTGCTGACGATCCTGACCACTGGGCAACCATCTTGTTGTATCGTGAGACATTACATGTAAACCCCCACACTGCATGATGGTCACAACCTCCCACATGTACAAGTCCAGGTTCACACATGATTCGCGCACATGTAGTGTGCCACGATGCAGGTCTGGACCTGATCCACTGTTCACCGTCATCTGAGGGTCGTCATAGCGGCAGGTCATGCACGACACTCACACGGCCTCGCTTGACCTCCGGGACACATCATGTCACTATGACACATGAAGGGTTACTACGTCACCACCACGAGGTCAAGGTCCTCACATAACGCTTCCCTCCCTCCCTCCTCAACTCTGAGTTCACATCCAAAACTTTTTCAGATGCCAAACTTGAAGTTGTCAGTTGTGACGTAACGAATAGCGCCACTTGAGTCAACTCAACTATAATACAAAGTTTAACTTTAAAAATATCTTCCCATACCTACAACATGTGTCATACTGGCTGTGTACACCTTCCTGGCTGCACATCTTAACACGCTGTAGTAAAAACACTACAACCAAGACACTACAACCAAGACACTACAACCAAGACACTACTGACACTGGTCAGTTTCGTTCTTTCTCGCAGTTACCAGTCGTCATGGTAACCAAGTGAATTAGGTTAGGTTAGGTTAGGTTAGGTTAGGTTAGGTTAGGTGTTGAGGAAGATCTGGAGCTCATGTCAACATGTGTCTGATATATGAATCTTGTCTCTACTGCTTATACAGTGAAGGGTATGGGTCACTGCTTATACAGTGAAGGGTATGGGTCACTGCTTATACAGTGAAGGGTATGGGTCACTGCTTATACAGTGAAGGGTGTGGGTCATTGCTTATGCAGTGAAGCGTGTGGGTCACTGCTAATACAGTGAAGGGTTGGGGAGGTGAGTCACTGCGTCATCACCGGTGGTATGGAGTGATATGTGCCACACACACACACACACACACACACACACACACACACACACACACAGTTCCAGTCATCCAGACACACAGAGACGGTGGGTGGGGCCAGCGTGCGGGCGTGTGTGGGACGTGTCCACCTGTGCTGGCTGACGTGCGCCACGCCTGATGGTGACCACGTACAACCACACACGTCAATAACTCTACATTTATCACAACCTTTAGTAAAGGGAGCAGGAAATTCCTTTTGAGGGATGTTGACACAGAAGTGGTTGGGCGTCGGAGGCCACCATACGTGGGCTGAATACTGAGCAGTGGTGTGGTGGTGGAGACGCACTGATACACCGCTCACGCCGCCTCTAGTGCCCGCCTTCCACTGTGGCAGACACGATGTCTTCTTTCTCCAGTGGACTGTGGCGCTACTCTCTTGACGTGGGTAACACTATCCCGCCCACATCTTAGAACACCACACACATATGTTGTGGAACACTGTGTTGCTCTCTTGTCCAGCACCAGTGGAACACTATGTTGCTCTCTTGTCCAGCACCAGTGGAACACTGTGTTACTGTCTTGTAGAGCACCAATGGAACACTGTGTTGCTGTCTTGTCCATCACCAGTGGAACACTGTATTGCTGTCTTGTCCAGCACCAGTGGAACACTGTGTTGCTCTCTTGTACAGCAACAGTGGAACACTGTGCTGTTGTCTTGCACAGCACCAGTGGAACACAGTTTTGCTCTCATGTACAGCACCAGTGGAACACTGTGTTGTTGTCTTGTGCTGCCACGAACACCCCGGCTGTATCAGTGCCACAAGCCGGTCTTGTGTTCTTGCCTGGGACGGGGAGGCTACGCCCGTGCCAGGCCTCCATAGGCTGTTCTGCCACAGTGGTGCCACAGTGGTGCCACAGTGATACCACAGTGGTGTCACAGTGGTGTCACAGTGGTGCCACAGTGATACCACAGTGGTGTCACAGTGGTGTCACAGTGGTGTCAAAGTGGTGTCTCACCGTTAAACCCATACACTCCTCAACGTAGACTCGGCCAAATGTTTTAAGTTTTTTTGCATAAATATGACTTATGGAAATGTGTTGTTGCCAGGGACTCCAGCTGTTGCCAGGGACACCAGCTATTGCCAGGGACACCTGCTGTTGTCAGGGACACCAGCTGTTGCCAGGTGGTCCAGATTTTAGAAATATTTACCTGACGTGTGCCGGGGGTGGTGGTGGGGGGGGTCCAGGACCCCAAGTCCTGGACCCTCGCCACACAGCCACAGTTGACACGTGAGCCAACCTGTTGGCAGTGACAACAACTTTGTTGTCACTTGATGGAAATTCTAGATGTTTGTTGACTGAGAAATGTGAATATTTTGTGTGAGGATATGTTGGCCACCCGCGATTGGTAACGACGTACCAGTATTACGTTACTGTTACCATGGAGGCAGGGGCGACCTCCCCCCCCCCAGTACTGCCCTACGTACATACATACAGAGGTACCCATGCACGTGGCTCAGAGTGTGAGCAGAGCCACGTACATACATACAGAAGTACCCATGCACGTGGCTCAGAGTGTGAGCAGAGCCACGTACATACATACAGAGGTACCCATGCACGTGGCTCAGAGTGTGAGCAGAGCCACGTACATACATACAGAGGTACCCATGCACGTGGCTCAGAGTGTGAGCAGAGCCACGTACATACATACAGAAGTACCCATGCACGTGGCTCAGAGTGTGAGCAGAGCCACGTACATACATACAGAGGTACCCATGCACGTGGCTCAGAGTGTGAGCAGAGCCACGTACATACATACAGAGGTACCCATGCACGTGGCTCAGAGTGTGAGCAGAGCCACGTACATACATACAGAAGTACCCATGCACGTGGCTCAGAGTGTGAGCAGAGCCACGTACATACATACAGAGGTACCCATGCACGTGGCTCAGAGTGTGAGCAGAGCCACGTACATACATACAGAGGTACCCATGCACGTGGCTCAGAGTGTGAGCAGAGCCACGTGTTACTCGTGTGAGTATTGACCACATGTGACGCTGGTAACGCCTCTGGAAAATACCAATCTGTTGTTATGTCTACATGTGTCACGTGACACACACACACACACACACACACACACACACACACACACACACACACACACCCTACCATACCTGGCCCGATTCCCATACTTCATCATTATCATGTTATTCATAATATGTTATTGTTTGTTCTTCATAATATGTTATTGTTTGTTCTTCATAATATGTTATTGTTTGTTATCGTTGCTGTTTTTCCCACGCCTCTGGGAGGCATGGGGGGGGGGGAGCATTTCTGTTAGCTGGATTCGTTGCTCCGACGTAACTATCCCTCACACTTTAATGAGGTATGAGGAAATCTTTTAATATGATAATGAGGCTCCTTCCTAACGACCTGGCTCGGGGAAAAGCTTTCTTTATATATGAGGTTCAGTACAAGTCACTGTGTTACTTATGAGAAATGTGATCACTCATTGTTCGTGAGTGATATATGACGCCATGATGTGGTATATGATTACTATATGACTCCAAGATATGGTATATGATTACTATATGACGCCATGATGTGGTATATGATTACTATATGACTCCATGATGTGGTATATGATTACTATATGACGCCATGATGTGGTATATGATTACTATATGACGCCATGATGTGGTATATGATTACTATATGACGCCATGATGTGGTATATGATTACTATATGACGCCATGATGTGGTATATGATTACTATATGACGCCATGATGTGGTATATGATTACTATATGACTCCAAGATATGGTATATGATTACTATATGACTCCAAGATCTGGTATATGATTACTATATGACTCCAAGATATGGTATATGATTACTATATGACGCCATGATGTGGTATATGATTACTATATGACGCCATGATGTGGTATATGATTACTATATGACTCCAAGATATGGTATATGATTACTATATGACTCCAAGATATGGTATATGATTACTATATGACTCCAAGATATGGTATATGATTACTATATGACTCCAAGATATGGTATATGATTACTATATGACTCCAAGATCTGGTATATGATTACTATATGACTCCAAGATATGGTATATGATTACTATATGACTCCAAGATATGGTATATGATTACTATATGACTCCAAGATATGGTATATGATTACTATATGACGCCAAGATATGGTATATGATTACTATATGACTCCAAGATATGGTATATGATTACTATATGACGCCAAGATATGGTATATGATTACTATATGACTCCAAGATCTGGTATATGATTACTATATGACTCCAAGATATGGTATATGATTACTATATGACTCCAAGATCTGGTATATGATTACTATATGACGCCAAGATATGGTATATGATTACTATATGACTCCAAGATCTGGTATATGATTACTATATGACGCCAAGATATGGTATATGATTACTATATGACTCCAAGATCTGGTATATGATTACTATATGACGCCAAGATATGGTATATGATTACTATATGGTTGTGTCTTAATGTTAAGATTAGCTCCACATGATCATGTTGCAGCAGTTATGTTGTATGTGCATCACTCACCTGGACCTCACCTCACACCTGCACGTCATACACTCTCATGTCTTGCCTGAACATGTCCTGCACTGTACTGTGAACACGTGTCCTGCACTGTACTGTGAACACGTGTCCTGCACTGTGCTGTGAACACGTGTCCTGCACTGTACTGTGAACACGTGTCCTGCACTGTGCTGTGAACACGTGTCCTGCACTGTGCTGTGAACACGTGTCCTGCACTGTGTTCGTCTCTGTGCTGCTTGGTGTGTGGGATAGCGATCTTGGGTGGGGGTGGTGTGGGTGTGGTTGGGGGGCGGGTGATGGCTGTATGGTCTGGGTGTAAATAGATCAATCAATAATGGTTTATCATATTTAGGCAAGCGTTCAGCCGAGAAGACACAGTTAAGTTAGTACAGACATTACAGGACTGGAAGGCGTAACTAGGGAGGGTGTGTTGCAGGCTCTGAGGTGGGAGTGTGGGGGGGGGGGGTAGGAGGTGTATGATGTAAGGCCGCCACACACACACACCCCTCCCCCCGCTCCTCGCTCCCACCACCTGACACGCTGACAAAAAATTGCCTCTTTTCCATTCCACTAACGCCGTCTCTCTCTCTCTCTCTCTCTCTCTCTCTCTCTCTCTCTCTCTCTCTCTCTCTCTCTCTCTCTCTCTCTCTCTCTCTCTCTTGGTAGATGTCTGCATCACAATGAGTGTCTGTGTGGACGTGGACAAGGCTGTGTGTGTGTGTGTGTGTGTGTGTGTGTGTGTGTGTGTGTGTGTGGTGTTACCTGGTCATGATCCTGCTGGAGGGCAGACGTCTGCTGTGTAGGACCTGGACAGTGTTGGTGGGAGGACGTAGCTGTTGCTGCCACACAACGCACACCGCTCACTCAGGCAAACTCTTGTGACGCTGTGTGACTGTGACGGTGACTGTGACGGTGACTTGGTGAAACAAGTTGTGGTGTTATGTGTGTGTGCGACGTCCAGCTGGCCACAGTGTCCACGGTGTGTCGCCGCGTTCACGTGACGGTGCCATATATTCCATGAACTGTGATCACTGCAGCTATCATGATGGCAGAGGTTGTGGTTGTACCCCTCCGCAGGTGTTGTTATCTTGGTGTTATCTTCATGATGGCAGAGGTTGTGGTTGTACCCCTCCGCTGGTGTTGTTATCTTGGTGTTATCTTCATGATGGCAGAGGTTGTGGTTGTACCCCTCCGCTGGTGTTGTTATCTTGGTGTTATCTTCATCTGAGGTTAATGAATCACTCAGATATTTTGTCTGGCGCTGGTGAGGGTCAGATGTTTGGGGTCATTCCCTGAGGTCAATGTCTGGTATTCCTGGTTAGGATGACCCTCTTACCTCCCCAGCCTTCCTCATGTCTGTGGTGGAGGCCTCCTGTGTCAGGCTGTGGGAGTCACCCTCCCTCCCTCCCTCCCTCCCCACTACCCTCCTAACCCCTTCCCCTTCCTTTCCACCCCTCTCCCACGCCTCCCCCTACTCTGTGTGGGCCAGATACCGTCAACTCTTAGGTAACACCTCCGTCTTCCCTTCCACTCAACTGGCTACTTCCACCCGATTGACTCAGGCGTGGAGACCGGAGAGAGAGAGAGAGAGAGAGAGAGAGAGAGAGAGAGAGAGAGAGAGAGAGAGAGAGAGAGAGAGAGAGAGAGAGAGAGGTGGGAGGGGGAGGAAGGGGAGTGGTCGCCTGTCATATCGAGTTAAGGATAATCACTGAACAAATCACGCCGCCACTTGACCACTTTTTACGACAAAGAAAACTAAAATGACCGTCCTACCCTACAGTCTGGGGTCAGCCAACCATCCTACCCTACAGTCTGGGATCAGCCAACCATCCTACCCTACAGTCTGGGGTCAGCCAACCATCCTACCCTACAGTCTGGGATCAGCCAACCATCCTACCCTACAGTCTGGAGTCAGCCAACCATCCTACCCTACAGTCTGGGATCAGCCAACCATCCTACCCTACAGTCTGGGGTCAGCCAACCATCCTACCCTACAGTCTGGGGTCAGCCAACCATCCTACCCTACAGTCTGGGGTCAGCCAACCATCCTACCCTACAGTCTGGGGTCAGCCAACCATCCTACCCTACAGTCTGGGGTCAGCCAACCATCCTACCCTACAGTCTGGGATCAGCCAACCGTCCTACCCTACAGTCTGGGGTCAGCCAACCATCCTACCCTACAGTCTGGGGTCAGCCAACCATCCTACCCTACAGTCTGGGGTCAGCCAACCATCCTACCCTACAGTCTGGGGTCAGCCAACCATCCTACCCTACAGTCTGGGGTCAGCCAACCATCTACCCTACAGTCTGGGGTCAGCCAACCGTCCTACCCTACAGTCTGGGGTCAGCCAACCATCCTACCCTACAGGTCTAGAGTCAGCCAGCCATCCTACCCTACAGTCTGGGGTCAGCCAACCATCCTACCCTACAGTCTGGGGTCAGCCAACCATCCTACCCTACAGTCTGGGGTCAGCCAACCATCCTACCCTACAGTCTGGGGTCAGCCACCATCCTACCCTACAGTCTGGGGTCAGCCAACCATCCTACCCTACAGTCTGGGGTCAGCCAACCATCCTACCCTACAGTCTGGGGTCAGCCAACCGTCCTACCCTGCAGTCTGGGGTCAGCCAACCATCCTACCCTACAGTCTAGAGTCAGCCAGCCATCCTACCCTACAGTCTGGGTCAGCCAACCATCCTACCCTACAGTCTGGGGTCAGCCAACCATCCTACCCTACAGTCTGGGATCAGCCAACCGTCCTACCCTACAGTCTGGGGAGCAACCATCCTACCCTACAGTCTAGAGTCAGCCAGCCATCCTACCCTACAGTCTGGGGTCAGCCAACCATCCTACCCTACAGTTTAGAGTCAGCCAGCCATCCTACCCTACAGTCTGGGATCAGCCAACCGTCCTACCCTACAGTCTGGGATCAGCCAACCGTCCTACCCCTACAGTCTGGGATCAGCCAACGTCCTACCCCACAGTTTGGGGTCCAGCCAACCATCTACCCTACAGTCTGGGTCAGCCAACCATCCTACCCTACAGTCTGGGGTCAGCCAACCATCCTACCCTACAGTCTGGGGTCAGCCAACCATCCTACCCTACAGTCTGGGGTCAGCCAACCATCCTACCCTACAGTCTGGGGTCAGCCAACCATCCTACCCTACAGTCTGGGGTCAGCCAACCATCCTACCCTACAGTCTGGGGTCAGCCAACCATCCTACCCTACAGTCTGGGGTCAGCCAACCATCCTACCCTACAGTCTGGGGTCAGCCAACCATCCTACCCTACAGTCTGGGGTCAGCCAACCATCCTACCCTACAGTCTGGGGTCAGCCAACCATCCTACCCTACAGTCTGGGGTCAGCCAACCATCCTACCCTACAGTCTGGGGTCAGCCAACCATCCTACCCTACAGTCTGGGGTCAGCCAACCATCCTACCCTACAGTCTGGGGTCAGCCAACCATCCTACCCTACAGTCTGGGGTCAGCCAACCATCCTACCCTACAGTCTGGGGTCAGCCAACCATCCTACCCTACAGTCTGGGGTCAGCCAACCATCCTACCCTACAGTCTGGGGTCAGCCAACCATCCTACCCTACAGTCTGGGGTCAGCCAACCATCCTACCCTACAGTCTGGGGTCAGCCAACCATCCTACCCTACAGTCTGGGGTCAGCCAACCATCCTACCCTACAGTCTAGAGTCAGCCAGCCATCCTACCCTACAGTCTGGAGTCAGCCAACCATCCTACCCTACAGTCTGGGGTCAGCCAACCATCCTACCCTACAGTCTGGGGTCAGCCAACCATCCTACCCTACAGTCTGGGGTCAGCCAACCATCCTACCCTACAGTCTGGGGTCAGCCAACCATCCTACCCTACAGTCTGGGGTCAGCCAACCATCCTACCCTACAGTCTGGGGTCAGCCAACCGTCCTACCCTACAGTCTGGGGTCAGCCAACCATCCTACCCTACAGTCTAGAGTCAGCCAGCCATCCTACCCTACAGTCTGGGGTCAGCCAACCATCCTACCCTACAGTCTGGGGTCAGCCAACCATCCTACCCTACAGTCTGGGATCAGCCAACCGTCCTACCCTACAGTCTGGGGTCAGCCAACCATCCTACCCTACAGTCTAGAGTCAGCCAGCCATCCTACCCTACAGTCTGAGGTCAGCCAACCATCCTACCCTACAGTCTAGAGTCAGCCAGCCATCCTACCCTACAGTCTGGGATCAGCCAACCGTCCTACCCTACAGTCTGGGATCAGCCAACCGTCCTACCCTACAGTCTGGGATCAGCCAACCGTCCTACCCCACAGTTTGGGGTCAGCCAACCATCCTACCCTACAGTCTGGGATCAGCCAACCATCCTACCCTACAGTCTGGGGTCAGCCAACCATCCTACCCTACAGTCTGGGGTCAGCCAACCATCCTACCCTACAGTCTGGGGTCAGCCAACCATCCTACCCTACAGTCTGGGGTCAGCCAACCATCCTACCCTACAGTCTGGGGTCAGCCAACCATCCTACCCTACAGTCTGGGATCAGCCAACCGTCCTACCCTACAGTCTGGGGTCAGCCAACCATCCTACCCTACAGTCTGGGGTCAGCCAACCATCCTACCCTACAGTCTGGGGTTAGCCAACCATCCTACCCTACAGTCTGGGGTCAGCCAACCATCCTACCCTACAGTCTGGGGTCAGCCAACCGTCCTACCCTACAGTCTGGGGTCAGCCAACCATCCTACCCTACAGTCTAGAGTCAGCCAACCATCCTACCCTACAGTCTGGGGTCAGCCAACCATCCTACCCTACAGTCTGGGGTCAGCCAACCATCCTACCCTACAGTCTGGGATCAGCCAACCGTCCTACCCTACAGTCTGGGGTCAGCCAACCATCCTACCCTACAGTCTAGAGTCAGCCAGCCATCCTACCCTACAGTCTGAGGTCAGCCAACCATCCTACCCTACAGTCTAGAGTCAGCCAGCCATCCTACCCTACAGTCTGGGATCAGCCAACCGTCCTACCCTACAGTCTGGGATCAGCCAACCGTCCTACCCTACAGTCTGGGATCAGCCAACCGTCCTACCCCACAGTCTGGGGTCAGCCAACCGTCCTACCCTACAGTCTGGGATCAGCCAACCATCCTACCCTACAGTCTGGGGTCAGCCAACCATCCTACCCTACAGTCTGGGATCAGCCAACCATCCTACCCTACAGTCTGGGGTCAGCCAACCATCCTACCCTACAGTCTGGGGTCAGCCAACCATCCTACCCTACAGTCTGGGGTCAGCCAACCATCCTACCCTACAGTCTGGGGTCAGCCAACCATCCTACCCTACAGTCTGGGGTCAGCCAACCATCCTACCCTACAGTCTGGGGTCAGCCAACCATCCTACCCTACAGTCTGGGGTTAGCCAATCATCCTACCCTACAGTCTGGGGTCAGCCAACCATCCTACCCTACAGTCTGGGATCAGCCAACCATCCTACCCTACAGTCTGGGGTCAGCCAACCATCCTACCCTACAGTCTGGGGTCAGCCAACCATCCTACCCTACAGTCTGGGGTCAGCCAACCATCCTACCCTACAGTCTGGGGTCAGCCAACCATCCTACCCTACAGTCTGGGGTCAGCCAACCATCCTACCCTACAGTCTGGGGTCAGCCAACCATCCTACCCTACAGTCTGGGGTCAGCCAACCATCCTACCCTACAGTCTGGGGTCAGCCAACCATCCTACCCTACAGTCTGGGGTCAGCCAACCATCCTACCCTACAGTCTGGGGTCAGCCAACCATCCTACCCTACAGTCTGGGGTCAGCCAACCATCCTACCCTACAGTCTGGGGTCAGCCAACCGTCCTACCCTACAGTCTGGGATCAGCCAACCATCCTGCAGTGTAGGGTCACAGTCTGGGCCAGCGTTGAGCGTAGCCTGGTGCCTCGGGGTGCACACCTCGCTCTCCCGGACCCTCACACATGCTCTCACTCTGCTGACCTTTGATATTTCCTGACTCCTGTCTCCCCTACACTCTCCCCCTACCTTCATGTGACGCCCTGCAGGTGACCCTCACGGGGCAGTTCCTCCTGCCGTGACCACATGCCTCAGGAGGGCGACTCTGCTGTTAACTGGAGTGGTTTGTGGCCGGGTTCCTCACGCCTCCATGGCGCCCCTTGCCAGTCGTCAGGGCCTGGTCCATCCTTCTCCAGCAACTTCACCGCCTTTATCTTGCGTCTCAAACGATCGTTTCCTCACTAAACTGCAGCTCAAACTGAGCCATGTCCCGCCTGATACTTCAGTTACTGGCCATCTGGCCATCCTCTGCCATCTGGCCATCTTCTGTCATCTGGCCATCTTCTGTCATCTGGCCATCTTCTGTCATCTGGCCATCTTCTGTCATCTGGCCATCTTCTGTCATCAACCTATGCCCATCATGGTTGGGTTGGTCACTCCTGTTGACTTCCTCAACATCCCCAGCTTTGCTCTGACCAACTGCTGTACAAACGGTTGCCCACCTTTGTGTCACATCTTCCGTGCGACCTCATACCATTATTTCTTGTTACTGTCACTCCATCTAACATGCAGAAGTTGCTGTGACTTAGCGAGATTACTCGCTATTTTCAAACTTCTCTTAGATCTCCCGGAGTCTGAGCTTTTACCCAGATAACAAGACTTGTAGATATGAGTCTTTTGTGGGAAGAGTTGTTCCTGGTTCAGTGGGTTGGTTTGTAGTTATTTCTGTATTTGTTCTTATTGTCTTTAGTCCTTGATCAAGAGGAGTGAGGAGAGTATTGAAGCTGTGTGTGACCAGGGTTTTGTGAACTGTGGTAAGACCAGGGCTCTGCTAACTGTGGTCAGACCAGGGCTCTGCTAACTGTGGTCAGACCAGGGCTCTGCTAACTGTGGTGTGACCAGGGATCTGTTAACTGTGGTGTGACCAGGGTTGTGTACGGGGGTGGTACTGTTCTGTGTCCAACTTCTTGTGGAGCATAGTTCTGTCAACCATACCTAACATTATCTTCACTAACTATCTCAAGATAAACATTCATTTGTCTGTTTTACGTCGTTACTCATCATGATTTCAAGATTGTCTTTTCTATTTCGTTTCTGCTGATTGTTTACTGAATATTTCATATTATGCTCACTATCCTCATCACCAAACAACATTACTGTCCGTCTGTCACCACTGAGGACATGAGCCGTGCCTGTGACCACTGCTGAGGACATGAGCCGTGCCTGTGACCACTGCTGAGGACATGAGCCGTGCCTGTGACCACTGCTGAGGACATGAGCCGTGCCTGTGACCACTGCTGAGGATAATAATCTGTGGCGGGATTCTGGAAGGCATGATGAGCGGGGGACTGGAGTACGTGGTGACGGCAGACACACTTTAGTAAGACGTTTGTTTGATCTTGGTAATAAGGATGCGATGGTGTTCGTGTGCCCGGCTGCTCCTCACATCATACCATGTAAACTACACCTGAGGCAGGACGCACGTGACCTTGACACAACATACAGCAAACATCAACACAAAACCCATAAACAAACCAACTGCTCCAGGACACTAAACTCTGGCACACGTGTCACACAGGAAACCAAACCTTTCACGACCTCCTGGAAAACGTTCATCCGCTTCATCCTTCAGTACTCCTCACCCGCTTCATCCTTCAGTACTCCTCACCCGCTTCATCCTTCAGTACTCCTCACCCGCTTCATCCTTCAGTACTCCTCACCCGCTTCATCCTTCAGTACTCCTCACCCGCTTCATCCTTCAGTACTCCTCACCCGCTTCATCCTTCAGTACTCCTCACCTGCTTCATCCTTCAGTACTCCTCACCCACTTCATCCTTCAGTACTCCTCACCCGCTTCATCCTTCAGTACTCCTCACCTGCTTCATCCTTCAGTACTCCTCACCCGCTTCATCCTTCGGTACTCCTCACCTGCTTCATCCTCCAGTACTCCTCACCTGCCGAGAAAATTCAACCTTTCACTACAAGACACATAACAAACCCATACACCACACAACACGAACATATACACTAAATATCTTCAGTGGTGTGGTAACCACACACACACACACACACACACACACAACACTTCCATGACAAAATAAGATACAACCAAGAGTCGCACTTCAAACTGTCTGACAACCAATACTTTGTAACTGCTCTTACCTCATCCCATCCAAACCGCTATATCATCAGGCGCCAAACTTTATATAGAAGTAAAACGCTCACTCTGAACTCAAGCTTCAGTAACCTATTTACTTAAAGATCCCCAGCCTCCATCCCCAGCCTACCCAAACATCTCTGAAAAAACATTCACACTGGAAAGACCCAACAAGCAGTAAACATCAGACTGTCGGTGTAACCCAGAGTTAACCTCCACTCCGCAGACATACACCCAACTGAAACTACGCTCCCGAGACATGGACGGGTTATACTTTCTCGTTTGTACTCCGGAGACCGTCCATCTGTCCAACATTACAAATACTGACTCAACATGTCACATGTCCAGGGTGTAATTCTCACGCTCAAGACATGACGACCTGCGCTCAAAACATCCTGTAACCACCCCACAAAGACACACGATTTGGCCACACTGCTTGACCAGGGGTGCCACCTGGTGGACTTAGCTAGCTTCCTGGGTGCTGCGGATGCGCTATAGAAAAGAATTCTGGGATAGAAGTAAGGAGGTGCACATAGGCCTCCACGGCCGTTAGCCATCTTACCCCCACCTGGGTCTTGTATCAATCACCAAACCCGACGAAGCAACGAGCGAGTCAGGCGAGCGGGGGTCAGGCTAGCCACCCATAAGCCGCCACCGGCGGATTCTGACTTTCTGCAAGAGAGAAGCAAGGAGGAGGGAGGCGCTGCCTGGGCAGGGGGTAGCGTTGAACGTAGGGGGGGAGGGGGGTTTCTGGGTAGTGGGGGCCAGGGGGTTGTCTGGGTGGTAAGGGGAAAGGGGGTGGGGGTCAGCGTCACTGGAGCGGGCGGGCGCCCCTGGACCACCGCCAGCCAGTGTCACCCCGACCACGGGCGAGTGAAGTCATACAGCGGGTCCACGACCGCCTCACTAGCCAGGAGTTGAGCGGCGCGCCAGCACCGCCACCCCGCGCCCCAGCCAAACGTTGTGTCGTACGAGAGTTTCCCGCGTCGCGTCGCCTCCGAAATAGATCCGAGAGCCAGGGGGGTTTTTCTCTGCCTCTGACGACGACCATTAATGGTGCAGAGAGGCGGGAAGCGGGTCCTCCCCTGGAGAAGTGGGTGGTGACCGACCACGAGCGTCACTCACTGGTGTCACGTCCTTATGACAGGAAAGACCCATGTGTGTGACGGGTGACGGACGCTGACAGGTGGATGAAAGAGTTTGACGGGTGACGGATGTTGACAGGTGTGACGGGTGACGGAGGGTTGGTGACAAGTGGTTGAGAGTTGGGTGACGGGCAAAGCGAAGGACACACAAGACCAACCCACCGTCGGGAGCTTGTGGGGTGCCACCTGTCACCTGCTGGGGACTCGGTCTTTGCGGGGTGCCGCCTGACACCAGGCCTCACCTGACGGGGACTGTGACGTACCTCCCCTGCTGAACACCTGCATTGTGGCACTCTGACCTCTGACCTGTGGACGGCGTCGCCTGGCTTCTGTCCTGCCGTGACCTACAATGACCCCCCCCCCCCCCGTGATACCTGACCGACAGTAATGTATGTTGAAACGATCCTCCGCCCCGACGGTCTTAACTCAGACCTAATGTGACCTAACGACCCATGACCTTGCGTGCGTTGTGATTGGGACTGTTTGGGAATGGTTGTTAGCTTCGCATCACATACAGTGGGAACCCATCTTGTGTTGATGACCTGTAGGGTCAAGTGGAGGGGGAGGGTCAACGTCTGGCCTGGGGTGTCGGGATGAGGCCAACACGACCCTTCCCTCCCACGATGACGTACACAACAAACCAAAAGAGAAACAACAACGGAAACAAACAAACAAACTGACGAGTAATGTAGATTTTCTCCTGGTCTAGCGAGAGGCTACGTTGTGATCCGTACGAAGGAACAGTAGAAATGTCTCACAAACTATATGATAGATGTGTCCTCAGAGAAGATAGATAATGATCGTTAGTGACTGATGAACATTGAGATAACAGGAAAGACGAGAGAGTTGGGTGTGCCGCCGGAGGCTCACACTGGGCCGGGCCAGACGCGTCCTGCCTGGCCACCACCACCACCACCTCAGTCAGTCTGACTCTAGCCAGGATATAAGGAGGACAGGTGTCCATCAGCCTCCCACTCAGCCACACAGAACGATCCTGTTCGTGGCGGGAAACATCTGTTGCTGTGAAAGCCGTGAGGACGCATCACTACGGTGAGTTGGAGAAGTGAGGCAACCTTTCTGTTACTCATTTTCCATATTTCTGTACCTTCGGTCTAACTGATCACCTGTCTATCTGGTCGGCTGGCTATCTTTCTAGCTGGCTTGCTACCTGTCTATAAGTCTGTCTGGCTACCTGTCTGTCCGACAGTATTCGTTACCCTGACATCAGCACTTGTCAAACTTAGAACACAATTATAACGAAATGATATTTATCTTTGTTTATATATTTCCTCACGTCCTTCTCTGTCCATTACTTTCCTGCATCGCAGACGTGCCTTCTTTCTGCCTTCAAATATATATATATATATATATATATATATATATATATATATATATATATATATATATATATATATATACATACAATGTATATAATCTCAGGGGTTAGAGAAGAAAGGGAATCACCCATTCATCTACTGTGTATCGTAGAAGATCAATAGGAGTGTGGGGAAGGTGTTGGAAAGCCTCCCCTCTTGTATTATCTCTTGGTAAAGACAGAGACACAGGCAGGACCCAGCCAGGCAGCTATCATGCAGGACTCAAGTCATGACGTCACGATGTTGACAGTGATAATCAGAATAAAAGAAACAGAAACGTTGTGTGTTGCCTGAGGATCCTGACCTGTTCACTGCCTTCTGTTGCCTGAGGATCCTGACCTGTTCACTGCCTTCTGTTGCCTGAGGATCCTGACCTGTTCACTGCCTTCTTCTTTGGTCATCATGTGTGTGGTGCCATCATGTTATGTGGGTGGTCCATCATGTTGTGTGCTGGACCTATTCATGTTTGTTGGCTGGGTCATCCATGACGTGTGCTGTCATCATGTTGTGTGGTAGGCATCCATGTCGTGTGGCTGTCCTTCATGTTGTGCTGGGTCATCATGTCTGTTCTGGCCATCATCATGTTCCTTAGATTGACAGTTTACTGTCTCGATACTGCTGTAGGTGCACAACCATCCATACTGACCCGGATTCTAGGTTTCCTCGAGGAAAAACACTCACACTTACACCACACACACGCCACACCACCCACAACTTACTAGTAATGTGTTTATTCTTTACTGTTCTAATAGCTGCTGTTAAGATGAGGAATTGATGTAACATGAGCGTAAGTAATGTTCTTGTTCAGTGAAGTAATCTACTGTACCTGGATTCAACAGTTTGTCTTGTGTGCTGATGGATGTGGTGTTGTCATCTCTATCTCTTAAATCACGTCTGCCTTCTTTACCTTCACGTTTCTTGTTGTTCGTCATGATGTTAAGTTGTGTGGCTGGTCCATCATGTTATGTGGCTGGTCCATCATGTTGTGTGGCTGGTCCATCATGTTGTGTGGCTGGTCCATCATGTTATGTGGGTGGTCCATCATGTTGTGTGGCTGGTCCATCATGTTGTGTGGCTGGTCCATCATGTCGTGTGGCTGGTCCATCATGTTGTGTGGCTGGTCCATCATGTCGTGTGGCTGGTCCATCATGTCGTGTGGCTGGTCCATCATGTCGTGTGGCTGGTCCATCATCATTGCTTCCTTCAAGTGACAGTTTAGCGTCTGCGATACGTGTGTAGTGCACAACCATCCATACTGACCCGGAAATAATCTAAAGGTTTTCTCTCCTGAGGAAAACACACACACACACACACACACACACACACACGCACACACACACACACACAACTCTACTAGTAATGTGTTTTATTTCTTTATTTGTCTAATAAAGCGGCTGTAAAGATAGAGGAGATTGATGTAAACATTGAGCGTAAGTAGATGGTTCTTGTTCAGGTGAATGTAATCTTACTGTTAACCTGGACTCAACAGTTTGTCTTGTGTGATGATGGTATGTGGTGTGTTGTCATCTCTTATCTCTCTATATATCACGTGGAGGACATACGGGAAGATGATGACCCGTGTGACCAAGTGTGACACCAGTCTAGAACACTTACCTTCTGAGGTTCCACAACCCCTGGTACAGGTTGAACCCTCGCCAGGGAGGTCCTGAGGTTCCACAACCCCTGCTGCTGGCCGGGATGGTTGCTATCCTACGATTCGGAACTAATTAGCCAACTGGTTCCAGGTTGGTAACCTCCCCCCCTCCCCCCGGAGGAGGAGCAAGGTGCGTGTCCTCCACCCTGGTTGTGGACGCGACGCCACCCTGGGGCACTGGCGGCGCCCTAGGAGGCCGTGTGTTCCGCCTGGTGAGGCAGCCAGCCCCTGTGAGGGTGTGGTGACTCCACACTAACTGGTTGTTTGTTTCCTGTCGGGTCTGTGTCCCCCAGCAGGCGCCTGGGTCGCCACACACTCCCCTGGTTCTTGTCCAGCCACAGTCTTCACTTCTTGAGTCGTTTATTGTGTCGTCACCAAATACTTCGCGTTCTTCTCCACCGGGCGGGTCGTTGATCTGGGCCGAGCCCTGGGCGTCCAGCACGGGAGGCCTGCCACTCCTCCGGCCGGGGCAGAGTTCTCTGCTTGGTCTGTGTCACCCTGGACCTGGGGACCTCCGTACCGGGGGTTGACCTGGCCTGACCCAGGTCTCCTGGTGAGTCAACATTTTGGCCATACATCTGTTGACATCCCTCCTACAGCAGCTGGTGTGGGCGTCACATGTACCCAGGCTGTACCGTGGTGTGGGCGTCACATGTACCCAGGCTGTACCGTGGTGTGGGCGTCACATGTACCCAGGCTGTACCGTGGTGTGGGCGTCACATGTACCCAGGCTGTACCGTGGTGTGGGCGTCACATGTACCCAGGCTGTACCGTGGTGTGGGCGTCACATGTACCCAGGCTGTACCGTGGTGTGGGCGTCACATGTACCCTGGCTGTACCGTGGTGTGGGCGTCACAAGCTGCGGCCTGGTGCCCCCCGCAGCCGCAACCCGCTCCGGCCGCCGCTCCTGCGGCATGATAACCTGCTTCTCACTGACCTCTGACCTCGTCCCGCTATGCTGGAGGTCAGGAGAGGCTGAGTCTCCCAGACTACTTCCCGTGTGCCAGCCTCACCCCCCCCAGGGGATGACCTCCCGTGTGTCACCCCTGGTGTCAGCCTCACCCCCCAGGGGATGACCTCCCGTGTGTCACCCCTGGTGTCAGCCTCACCCCCCCCCAGGGAATGACCTCCCGTGTGTCACCCCTGGTGTCAGCCTCACCCCCAGGGGATGACCTCCCGTGTGTGTTTCCCACGCACGGTCCAGGCTGGCTGGCCTCACCAGTCATCCTCAGTGTGAGTGTGTGCACACTTGGGCCGCCCACACTCACACTAAACCTAACAACGACACTCAGAGGTCTGGCCTGTGGTCAACCTCTCGAGCAGGAGAGGACGACCCTCGAGCATGAGAGGACGACCCTCGAGCAGGAGAGTACGACCCTGGAGCATGAGAGGACGACCCTGGAGCAGGAGAGTACGACCCTGGAGCAGGAGAGTACGACCCTTGGTGTGAGCCTTGAGGGTGAGGTAAGAGGCCAGAGTTACAGATCACAGTGAGAGGAGAAGTTCCGGTGGTTGTTGGTGAACCTCGCCTGATGAACACATCTTCGTTCATCTTGGTTCATATGTTCTGGACGCTCAAGCACTGAGACGTAGTATTATGGAAGATGTCGCAATAATATTAATATTTCTTAACTTGTAGTTACTTCAGCGCTAGAGGCCACGATGACGTCACTGCTGATGTTTATATACACATTGCCCGAGAAAAATACATCTCCGACCCCCCCCCCCCCCCGACCTGTGGTGTAAACAACCATTCTGCTGGGATGATGAGCTCCAGGCTGGCCAACATGTGCGGCCAGGCCCCAGGCTGGCCAACATGTGCGGCCATGCTCCAGGCTGGCCAACATGTGCGGCCATGCCCCAGGCTGGCCAACATGTGCGGCCATGCCCCAGGCTGGCCAACATGTGCGGCCATGCTCCAGGCTGGCCAACATGTGCGGCCATGCTCCAGGCTGGCCAACATGTGCGGCCATGCTCCAGGCTGGCCAACATGTGCGG
Organism: Panulirus ornatus; assembly: GCF_036320965.1. NCBI lineage: Eukaryota > Metazoa > Arthropoda > Malacostraca > Decapoda > Palinuridae > Panulirus > Panulirus ornatus. Next base: position 69,647,159 of record NC_092235.1, read on the forward strand.
CCATGCTCCAGGCTGGCCAACATGTGCGGCCATGCTCCAGGCTGGCCAACATGTGCGGCCATGCTCCAGGCTGGCCAACATGTGCGGCCATGCCCCAGGCTGGCCAACATGTGCGGCCATGCCCCAGGCTGGCCAACATGTGCGGCCATGCCCCAGGCTGGCCAACATGTGCGGCCATGCCCCAGGCTGGCCAACATGTGCGGCCATGCTCCAGGCTGGCCAACATGTGCGGCCATGCTCCAGGCTGGCCAACATGTGTGGCCATGCCCCAGGCTGGCCAACATGTGCGGCCATGCCCCAGGCTTGCCAACATGTGCGGCCATGCCCCAGGCTGGCCAACATGTGCGGCCATGCCCCAGGCTGGCCAACATGTGCGGCCATGCCCCAGGCTGGCCAACATGTGCGGCCATGCCCCAGGCTGGCCAACATGTGCGGCCATGCCCCAGGCTGGCCAACATGTGCGGCCATGCTCCAGGCTGGCCAACATGTGCGGCCATGCTCCAGGCTGGCCAACATGTGTGGCCATGCCCCAGGCTGGCCAACATGTGTGGCCATGCCCCAGGCTGGCCAACATGTGTGGCCATGCCCCAGGCTGGCCAACATGTGCGGCCATGCTCCAGGCTGGCCAACATGTGCGGCCATGCCCCAGGCTGGCCAACATGTGCGGCCATGCCCCAGGCTGGCCAACATGTGCGGCCATGCCCCAGGCTGGCCAACATGTGCGGCCATGCCCCAGGCTGGCCAACATGTGCGGCCATGCCCCAAGCTGGCCAACATGTGCGGCCATGCCCTAGGCTGGCCAACATGTGCGGCCATGCCCCAGGCTGGCCAAGATGTGTGGCCATGCTCCAGGCTGGCCAACATGTGTGGCCATGCCCCAGGCTGGCCAACATGTGCGGCCATGCTCCAGGCTGGCCAACATGTGCGGCCATGCCCCAGGCTGGCCAACATGTGTGGCCATGCCCCAGGCTGGCCAACATGTGTGGCCATGCCCCAGGCTGGCCAACATGTGTGGCCATGCCCCAGGCTGGCCAACATGTGTGGCCATGCCCCGGGTGTGGGTGGAGCGTACCGCTGGTCAGGTCACTGTGTCGGGTGTTCTGTCCGGAGGCTCCAGCACACCAAGGCTGCGCAACTTTCAGTAGCAGGGAAATGTGGCCTCACCTGGAGTGAGAAGTTGTATGACGAGACGCTACTCTCACTGATGCAACCTTACCAAAAGTGACTTTACAATGTTGATATAAAGTCAATTGCGTGGAGTCCGGTAACACACACACACACACACACACACACACACACACACAGAGTGTACAGTAGTAGCGAGTATGATGGCCACACTGAGTGCCACAGTAGTAGCGAGTATGATGGCCACACTGAGTGCCACAGTAGTAGCGAGTATGATGGCCACACTGAGTGCCACAGTAGTAGCGAGTATGATGGCCACACTGAGTGCCACAGTAGTAGCGAGTATGATGGCCACACTGAGTGCCACAGTAGTAGCGAGTATGATGGCCACACTGAGTGCCACAGTAGTAGCGAGTATGATGGCCACACTGAGTGCCACAGTAGTAGCGAGTATGATGGCCACACTGAGTGCCACAGTAGTAGCGAGTATGATGGCCACACTGAGTGCCACAGTAGTAGCGAGTATGATGGCCACACTGAGTGCCACAGTAGTAGCGAGTATGATGGCCACACTGAGTGCCACAGTAGTAGCGAGTATGATGGCCACACTGAGTGCCACAGTAATGTTTCCTGGACCTCAACCATCTCGTCTGTCCACAGACGTGTCTGGTGAAGCAGGTCACCCCAGGTCACCTCCCGTCACGGTCCTCAGGCGTGTCTGACCAGGAAGGTCACAGGTCACACCTCCCGACCCCGTCCTACAGGTATGTGACCTCATGTGTTTTCACGATTATTTTTCATGATCATTTCCTCTTGAAGTCGGGTTGACGGGGGAAGGGTAGCCCACTTTCAGTGGATGGGCAGCTCTGCGCCATACCCCGTTTGCTGTGGGTATATTGCGTTAGACTGTCGCAAGATACAAAGATGTGGATGACTGAGTACAATTGATGTGGGGACTATCTCCTCCTTGACGGGGAGGTTACATTATACCAGGTCAATGTTTTCTGTGGTGGTGGCCATCGTGGCCAACACCTCCCCTCTGGACGGGAGGACTTGTGGTTCCCCACGTCAACCATTTCTGTGTAAGGGCACAACCATCTCCGTCAGTTTGTGTGTGTGGGGGTGGGAGTTGAAGGGGTTTTCTGTAGACCACATATCGCCGTGGTCGATGCTGTGGTCAGCTGGTGACTCACTGTGGACCAGCTGGTCTCGTGAGCAGACACAGAAGCACCAGCTGTAGAGGAATAAGCAATTGTGACCAGAGACAGTGGGTCAAGTGTGGAGGTCTGGCCACACGTGTCCACCCGGACCTCCCCTGATGTCCTCAGCACTTAACACTTACATTTAGTGTCCTCAGTACTTGACACTTACATTTGACATCCTCCGTACTTAACACTTAAGCTCTGACGCCACAAGACACATGTCAGCCAGACAGCTGCTGAAGTGACTCCTGGGCCAGTACTAAGCTACTACAGTCTTAAGTGTCATGTGGGTGGCCCGAGTATTTAAGTATGATGCGGATGACCCGATTATTTAAGTATTATGTGGGTGGCCCGAATATCTAAGTATGATGTGGGTCGCCCGAATGTTTAAGTATGATGCAGATGACCCAATATTTAAGTATGATGTGGGTGGCCCTAATATTTAAGTATGATGTGAGTGGCCCGAATATTTAAGTATGATGCGGGTGGCCGGAATATTTAAGTATGATGCGGGTGGCCGGAATATTTAAGTATGATGCGGGTGGCCGGAATATTTAAGTATGATGGGGTGGCCGAATATTTAAGTATGATGCGGGGCCGGAATATTTAAGTATGATGCGGGTGGCCGATATTAAGTATGATGCGGGTGGCCGGAATATTTAAGTATGATGCGGGTGGCCGGAATTTAATATATCGGGTGCCGAATATTAAGTATGATGCGGGTGGCCGGAATATTTAAGTATGATGCGGGTGGCCGGAATATTTAAGTATGATGCGTGGCCGGAATATTTAAGTATGATGCGGTGGCCGGAATATTTAAGTATGATGCGGGTGGCCGGAATATTTAAGTATGATGCGGGTGGCCGGAATATTTAAGTATGATGCGGGTGGCCGGAATATTTAAGTATGATGCGGGTGGCCGAATATTTAAGTATGATGCGGGTGGCCGGAATATTTAAGTATGATGCGGGTGGCCGGAATATTTAAGTATGATGCGGGTGGCCGGAATATTTAAGTATGATGCGGGTGGCCGGAATATTTAAATGTGCGGGTGGCCGGATATTAAGTATGATGCGGGTGGCCGAATATTTAAGTATGATGCGGGTGGCCGGAATATTTAAGTATGATGCGGGTGGCCGGAATATTTAAGTATGATGCGGGTGGCCGAATATTTAAGAGTTTCCGAGATATTGAGAGTCCAGTGCGTCACAGGGTGGGTAGGAGACGGGCTGCTTGATCCGTGGTTTGTGGTGGAGGAGTGGTGACGTGTGGTAATGTGGAGCGGTTGTCTCGGGCCCAGGCAGGGAGTGGAAAACCACATAACTCAGGAGGGGAGGCTGCTGCAGACGCCTTCACCGGATCACACTTGAGTCAACCCTCGAGGGTTCACACATGCTGGTGTCCTCCTCAGGTGGTGGAGCAAGACTTGAGGGTCAGCTGGTCTGACGAGGTGAGGTGAGGTGAGGTGAGGTGAGGTGAGGTGATGTGAGGTGAGGTGAGGTGATGTGAGGTGAGGTGATGTGAGGTGAGGTGAGGTGAGGTGAGGTGAGGTGAGGTGAGGTGATGTGAGGTGAGGTGAGGTGAGGTGAGGTGAGGTGAGGTGAGGTGAGGTGAGGGGGGGGGGTGGAGACCGAGGAGCGTCAGCTGTGAGGACAACACTATTGTGTACCACAGGGAGGCAGGTCACGTCCGCTGACGTAAACACATCGGTACAACATGACGTCAAGCCGTCGTAAGATAGACTTTGATGACCAATTAAAGACCAGCTTCAGCCAGCGATGAACTACTGAGACGATGGTGATCATGTCCTCAGTGCCCCACCAACACACCTGCCTCAGCTGAGTATAGTGACCACCAACACACCTGCCTCAGCTAAGTATAGTGACCACCAACACACCTGCCTCAGCTAAGTATAGTGACCACCAACACATCTGCCTCAGCTAAGTATAGTGACCACCAACACACCTGCCTCAGCTGAGTATAGTGACCACCAACACACCTGCCTCAGCTAAGTATAGTGACCACCAACACACCTGCCTCAGCTAAGTATAGTGACCACCAACACACCTGCCTCAGCTGAGTATAGTGACCACCAACACACCTGCCTCAGCTAAGTATAGTGACCACCAACACACCTGCCTCAGCTAAGTATAGTGACCACCAACACACCTGCCTCAGCTAAGTATAGTGACCACCAACACATCTGCCTCAGCTAAGTATAGTGACCACCAACACACCTGCCTCAGCTAAGTATAGTGACCACCAACACTCCTGCCTCAGCTAAGTATAGTGACCACCAACACACCTGCCTCAGCTAAGTATAGTGACCACCAACACATCTGCCTCAGCCGAGTGTAGTGACCACCGACGGCTCTTATCTACACGTACAACACATGCCACTAGTGGTCCTGCTGGCAGGTGTACACATGCCACTAGTGGTCCTGCTGGCAGGTGTACACATGCCACTAGTGGTCCTGCTGGCAGATGTACACATGCCACTACTGGTCCTGCTGGCAGGTGTACACATGCCACTAGTGGTCCTGCTGGCAGGTGTACACATGCCACTAGTGGTCCTGCTGGCAGGTGTACACATGCCACTAGTGGTCCTGCTGGCATGTGTACACATGCCACTAGTGGTCCTGCTGGCAGGTGTACACATGCCACTACTGGTCCTGCTGGCAGGTGTACACATGCCACTAGTGGTCCTGCTGGGAGATGTACACATGCCACTAGTGGTCCTGCTGGCAGGTGTACACATGCCACTAGTGGTCCTGCTGGCAGGTGTACCAGGGGGTCATAATGTTATGTTTTAAACACAAGATACATCAGCTTAAACCTGCTACTCCCTCATGGGAACGACCACCAGCCAAGCAAGTTTAATAAAGTTACCTACGAAACCTTTAAACTCTTGGAAGGAGTTTCCTCAAGTCCGCAAACTTATCCACAATACTTAAAGTTGTGTAGAGTTGTTAAGTTAGTGTGGTAGGATATAGTGAACACATCAGGCGTCCGCCAGATAGGGTCAAGTTCTGAGCGATGCTTCATGTTAGGGAGGACTTGGTTTACCTCTTGACCAACAACTTAGTAACATATTGCTG